>NC_000075.6:114017143-114317143 GCF_000001635.26 Mus musculus | reverse complement strand
CTTGCCTAAGTAGCAGATGTTGGCTGTCATGGTATGATTATGAGTTCACTATGCAAGCTCTGTGACTTATGGCTGACCTGTACCTAGTTATGTTCAGGCCTGAGTGCTGAGTGCCAGTATACTTTGAGATTTCCTCAGAGTACACGTCTATAACTACAGAGCGATAGTAGTGTTGGAATCTGAGTATAATGGGTAACTGTTGTGATACCAGAGGTATGATATTGCTAGCCATTTAGTGCTTTTGCTTCAAATAGACTGGTTAATATTTCTCAAAATATTTTGTGTAAATACTTATAACTGCTGTATTATTAGAATTATGTCTTATTTTATTTAATTTTTGAGACAGAGTTTCTCTGTGTAGCGCTGCCTATCCTGGAACTCACTCTGTAGACCAGGCTGGCATCAAACTCAGAAATCTGCCTGCCTCTGCCTCCCAAGTGCTGGGATTAAAGGCATGCACCATCACGCCTGGCTCTAGAATTATGTTTTATTATATATTATATTTTAGTCTACAAAATATTTTGACTTTAGAATTTAATGTGTTTGTATGTACGTATGTGTCTATATATGTTTGTATTTCCTCCCTCAAGATTGTGCTTCACAGACATAACACTATATCATAGACATACCAAGAAATAACTAAGGTTCTCTGTTTTGAAATTATTAACCTCAGAAAAAAGGAGTGGCTTCACAGTGGTGGGGATAAATTATGATATAAATCTCCCACTATAATGTGTGCCTATTTTCATTTTTAACAAACATTTCGTGTCATTTTCTTATTAGGTATATTTATTCACTAAAATGTAGGTATGTCTTTTCCACATATGTGAAGGTTTAGAGTGTGTACCTACTCCATATTGAATAATTTAAATCCATAATTTATGATTTATCCTGAATTGTAGACATCACAAATAGGTAACATTGTGACCCACATCTCTTTGGAGTGAGGTATCACCCAATAAGTTGATTATTTTGTTCTGAATGACTGATCACTATTTCAACAAATGAAGTAGAGAATAGATGAATTAGACTGGTGAACTAACTAGAGAGTCAGGAACTATTTACAGTAATCCGTGAGCATAGTGTTCGTATATGGTGAACAAAAAGAATAGTATGCAGAGGTAATCGTTCTTCTGTGCGTGTAGAAACATGGTGCTGAAAAGATGTATTAACCCTTCCTGCTGTTTTCACGTGTGATGTGGTTTATTTATCCTGACACTGCTTCAGAGAGCTATAGCTTTCTTGATGAATTGGGCAAAACCTAAATATAAAGAGGTTCATATTTGTGAAAAGCTAATTAACCAAGATGGTAGGTTTCCAGTGTACACGTCAGGATGTCTCAAGTCTGTAGAAGTCCTAGGCATTATCTACTTTATGACATCAAATCCATGGTCACTTTATCACAGGACACCACTGTCACATTTCAACCTAGGCATTGCAAGGAAGTACCAGCCCTTCTCGTCAGCTCACAGATGCGTAGGACTGGGATCCTTATCCTCACACCTGGCCTAAAGCCAACTACAAATAGAGAGATCTTTAATTGATATCTGGTGGAAATACAAATGTTACCCTCAAAAGTGCAGAGACCTTGTGAGCCACAACCTGGGAGAGTGACACAAGTACTCAGAATATCTACCCAGTTTTTAGAGCCCCCATTACCCTTGGAGCAACTCTCACATAGAGCTGAGTTAGAGGACTTGAATGGCCAGCAGGATCCAGATACTCCTCTTCCTTATCACTGTTCTTTTTAATCTGGATGCTACAAAGCACATGAGAATAAAAGGAGAAACAAGGCACAGGGTACTTATTATTGTTTTCCAGAAGTCAATAAATTATTGCATGTCAAAGGATGAATGGATCAATATAGTTACACCATGTCCCTTATACTAAATTCACTTCCCCAGGAAAATGTATGTGTTAAAAAGCTAAAATTCTGTGTTTATGATGAATGTAGAATCAGAATGTGTCAACTGATGGAGGTTGAAATATGCTTGTGAGATGTGATGAAGAGATTCTTCAGTCCTTTTGGGTTTCAAAATGCTTAAAGGGAATGATGATCATATGTGGTTTCATCGTGACATTTATTTTAATGAGGAGAATGAGATGTCTTGATAGTATAGGTGCTTGTCATTGCACCTGATATTCTGTCTCTAACCCCAGAACCCCAAATAATATTAGGCATAACTAGATACCAACAGTTGCCCTTGGATGTGCTCCCTCCCAAACTGAATACACGCACTAGGTAGTTACATATTAAACCATAGACCCTTATGTTGCTTTATATTCCTGTCCTCTAGAAAGCAAAAGGAAAAAAAGGGAAAAAAAGCTTTTTAGTTTTCTAGTCTTTGCCTATACTCACCATCAGGAAAGACAGCCCAGTAGTAGCCTAACTGAATCTAATCACATGTACTGCCTCAGTACACTTTTATCGATGTCAAAATGCTTGTGTAAATAAGTGGTGCCATGAGCTGACAGTGACTTTCTGTCCCTCTAGTCCTACCTCAAGAATGTACTAACACACCCTTCTCAACTGATGACCGTCCTCGGACAAAATCCTCACTGACCGTAAGAAGCCCTCTTCCTTTATATAAGAGAAAATTACTTTAATGATTCCCGCATGTGTTTATGACTATAGCACACTTGAAAAAGTAAAGTTGATTAAGTGTTTCATGTATTAAATATTTTATTTAGGAGGAAAAGGAAATGTAATTATATCAGATCGGGATTTATTAGAACTGTATCAGGTAGTGACTTTGAGTCAGGGCAGACTGTCTTCTGGACAATAATATTCTGCCTTCAATACCAGTATGTAAATTTCACTCAGAAGGTGGCAGGCATATCATTCATGTAGACTTGAATGTTTACATAAGCGTTTACTCCTTTTATGGCTTCTAGAGCCTGTGGTTTAGGTTGAATCTGATTATGTTCCCCAAAGATGGATGTAGAGGAAGCATCATATGTCCTAGCATGGCATGTTCAGGTGCCAAGAACTTAAGACATAAGGATGCATGCAAATGATTGGCGTGCATCCCAAAAGGGGATGGTATCACTAAATAGGTGTTAGCTTCACCATATTGTCATGTAACTCAGCTAACCTTCAGTAGAAGCCAACGCATAAGGTTGCCTGATGTGGCACTTAGTCAGTAAATATGGGAAACACTCTAGTTTTTGTCACAAAGTAGGCATCTTGAGGTATTCTGTGTCAGTATCACATAATATACTAATACGGAACATTTCCCCTGAGTCTCTAATAGTCAGTAAGAGTCAGTAGATTAGTAAGAGATTAGATTAGCTCGACAAACTTGGTACAATTATGTCCCGTCAAGAGGTGAACCAAAGCGTGGTACAAACAGGATTCATCATCATCTAAGTCTCGTAAGTGTTTTCTTTCCTGTGTGTTACAGGTGGGCTCCAGAAAACGCCGGAACAGTATGTATCCTGCAGTCGCTGAAGACATGTGTTAGATATGAATTGTGTTAATACTGATTGTCTTTTGTCTGGTTGCACCACAGTGAGCAAATCAACTTGTATTGATTGAAAAATCAGATGTTTGTTCTTAAAAAAAGTGATGCCTGAAGTGAGAAATTGTAGCCCTGTGTGTACAGCTGTGACCTCTTTAGTTTGTTGTTTTGTTCACGAGGCTGCCTCTAAACCTATCTTATCTACACAGATATCCAAGTTACTCAACTCAATCTACAGAGAAAAAGTTTTGAAAAAAAGTCAGAATAGACAATTTACTTATGTGTTTAAAGTTTGCCACAGCCACATGTGGTAGGTTGATTTGCATTTTTCTAGGCAGAGGAATAAACCAAGATTCAGAGTAAGTGACAGAGATCTTTAGATATGCAGTGCAGCATTAGATTTAACACAACAGAGGGCGTAAACAATAAAAACAGGGAAGACTTTCCAGTTTTCTAGCATCAGCCTGTAATAACTCAAAGCTACAGGAATCCCAAAGACTGCTGGGACTACCACAGTGCTCAGAAGACCTGGGCAGTGTAATTCACCTGCCTACAGACATGAACAAGGATGAAAGAAAAGCCCATGTTTTTGTGCAGATTACTGACTCTGTGCTCCATTGAAACTGGCTACATGTATATGAACGGAGGTCATGCTAGGCTTGGTTGGTTCCTTCTAGTAAAACCTGGCGAAAAGCTTTAAAGGATTGACAATATTTAGCATGAACACAAAGAACAAAACAGCTAAGGCAAAGCATTCACTAAGAACTCTAGTCACCACCTAGATACTGATCTTTGCTATCCAATTTTTAAAAAAATATATAGGATATTTTGTTTTGGTTTTATTTGTTTGTTTTTCGTTTTGAGACAGGGTTACTGTGTATCCATGACTCTCTTGAAACTAGCTATTCCTCTGTCTCTCCCTCTCTCTCTCTCCATCTCTCTCTCTTTATGGCCTGGAACTCACATAGTTCCATCTGCCTCTGACTACAGGAGTAAACTACCACTTCCATGGAATACACATACAAAAGGGAGGTACATTCTATGCTCCAAGAGACTTTCCTCTCAGTAGTGGTCAGTCTCCACATTTTAAGTGTGAATACTGAGAAGATATATTCAGCAGCGAACCACATGACTCAATATCATTATTTCAAGTGTTTTCTGCATAGTTCATCTATAGTGTTAGCACTTTGCTACACTGTGGTTTGATTAAGGGAAACTAATGTGAGAATATGAAGTAGCCCAGTTGTGTCATTGTCAGATCAGGCCTAGGATGTCCAGGACCCAAAGTCTGTATCCTAGTTCTACATAAAATGTTCTCAGGATAGCTTCATCCTATTAATACTTATCCTAGAGAAGTGAAGGAAGGAGAAACACAAGTTCAAGTTCATTCTTTTCTGTAGACTGAATTACATGCTAGACTAGAATAGACACTTTTCCCAAAAAAAAATTTAAAAAACAGAGAAGGTCAGACTGGTGAGGGAGGCATGACCAGGTATGGTGCACTCTCACTGCCCTGCAGTCAGTACCAATATCTAAGCAGAAACTAAAAAAGGCCATACAGGTGGGCAGTGAGTATGTCACCTACAAAGTGATGTGAACACACACTGCCTATTATATCACCAATGCACCAGGCTGCTGTTCTTGTCAGTTCATGTTGAGGACATGTCCAGGCTTGGCTAATTGAAAGGACGTTTCTATTCAGCCCAACCATCATGTGACAACTTGGTCTTGAGTAACTTTGAAACTGAGCAGTTTTTAGAAAATATCTCAATGTGGTCATCTGATCAACAAATCACTCCCTGAGAGACACCAGTCAGGTTGAAGTTCTTAGAGAAAGACCACATATAGCTTCTTAGGTAAATAGGGACAATAAATACATTCTCTGCTGCCCATGTGAAACCAACTGAAACCTCATGCTTCCTAGACGCATTCATATGTAGACAAGTCTTCTGTCATTTAATAGACACCACAAAGCAATTCTATGTGCTTTTCCTTGAGGGTTAGCTGTGTGTGTGTGTGTGTGTGTGTGTGTGTGTGTGTGTGAGTGTGAGTGTGTGTGTGTGTAATTGTATATCCATATATAATTTTGTTTTGAACTAAGATTATTAGGGTATCAAATATATAGCACTGTAGTGAACGTACCAGAGACCTGCTGCTCTTCTCTGTACATTGTCACACTGACATGAAGCTATGACTTACCTACTCCATCAGTGTAATGCATGCTGGTGTGCACAGTGACTGAGCGATCTTTCAAAAGCTCCACTGTAACTCTGATGATGGTGCCTGAGGAAAGGTCATGAGACAGAACGTACAAACATAAACCCATTAATGTTTTTTGTGGGTTTTCGGTTTGGTTGTTGATTGCTTGTTGTTGTTTGTTTGTTTGTTTGTTTTTTTTTGCCATGAAGCTAACATAACCTGTCTCTGTTGTTAATGCATTCCAAGTATTTAGAATCATAAGAAATATCCACCACAAGAATCCTGTTGTTCCCATGGAAGCTGAAGAACATCAAGCCCCAACTTCCTCATCTATACAAAAACCACAAAATGAAACAAAAGGTACTGAGGAAATAGAATAATTTTATTAAATTATATCCAGTTGTTGTAGATCATAAGGTATGATACAAGGAAAACAAAGACGATCAGCTTAGAAACCTTTTCTTCTGTAGATGATGTTAATTTGCATACTTCACTAGGTTAAATTCAACCACAGAATTTAAAAACAGATTTCAAATTTGTCACTTGTTCTCATTGAGTAATGAGAGAGGAAAAATGAGCTCAGTCCTGTCTGCGTCACGGTCACTTCACCTGCTGCAGACAGGAACAGTTGAGCCACCCTCTCTATTACCTGTTCACAGACACCTGTAATGTGGATGGATTTAATCTCAACTGTCTCAAGAGTGACCCTGTGATTATCAAAAGTGTGGAGAATGAAGACAGACTTGGAATTAGATCACAGCATTTCTAGTCTGACCCCTTGGCAGTGGGTCCCTGGAGTGGTGTGTTACACCCTGTGCTTGGGACGCTTAAGGGAATGGGAAAGAAGAGTAGAAACAAGGAAATGGCAAGAGGGGTAGGAGGTTTCTGTGGGATACTTTTTCTTTCAATGGCATCAAGGTGACCACTGTAAGGTTGTGTATTCTTGACTTCTGGCTCTGTGATTTGAAGGTGGTCTTTCACACTTAGCACTTTTCAGTCTATGTCAATTCTTGCCAAATGGCCGAGCCTGGCTCCCACTGTCATTAACAGATCTCCATGGAAGCTGTGCCACAGGCACTGTCCCAGTTTTTAGTGAAAAGGAATGTCTGCTTCAGCACAGTAGGTTGAGTATGGAGTGCAGACTTGCTGAGAACCATAGTTGTAGGAGTTTCAGGCAGAGATTCCGTGCAACACGAGGAAAGAAACAGAGTGCTTATGTCGAGCTCACCTTCTTGGACAGTCAAGGATGTCAGCCCGAAGAAAGGTGGCACTAACAGTGGCCCAGTTTGCTACCTCAGTTTATCACCACAAGATAAAGTTCCACAGGCATAACAAGGCAATCTCGATCCTATCCAATTGAGATGAGATTCAGATAAGATCCAACTGAGATAAAATGTCACCACATACACACTGTTATGGTCCCTGTGGGTTTTTATCTTAGGGTAAACCAGTATTGATGGTGAGATACAATCCTCTCCTGTGCACTCAAATGACCTATAGATAAAGGCCTTCACTCTGATCCTGATGATGTAGGATGGAGATCCTGCTCCTGTGGTCTTCTGGGTATTTTTCTTTTTTGTAGTAGTAATGCATTCTTGGTCGCCATGTGACCATTTATTCCCAATTTAAAGAACAACCACAGATTAGACTGCCAAATAGCTAATAGGGTTCTCTACCATGACCTCCCTGAAACACTAGCAGTGCCCTGACAAAGACCTAATGTATATCTTTAGCTTGTAGCAGCCTATACTCCTTAATTTGACTAGCATATTAAGTGACTGAGTCAAGGGAGGTTAGAGGCCGACATTCATCTAGGACCCTTTGACTTAATGCAGGAGAAAAGGTATACAACTGGCCTGTTCTTGGGGTTTTAAGTGGCATCCTTGGTTTCGCCTCCAAGATGCAGAGGCTGGGTTTAAGTGTTCTCCTAACACACTGCCAATGTTCCTTAGGATAAAAGATGCCAACTCTTGCAGATCAGGTCTTCAGGAACCCATCTTGCCATAGGATATTTCTTTCCTCTCTGCTGTCACTACTCCAGTCTTTCATTCTTAACGTGGTCTGACTTCTCCCATCTTTTCTGGGGAGATGAGATTAAAATCTAAGGAATGTCTGTCCTCTTAGTAGTTTCACTATAACTTTTTTCATAGGTTCACATCCTAGGCTCCTCAGAAGTGTGTTTGCTTTTTTTGTATTCTCCCATTTTGCAGTTGGTTTTGGCCTTTTATAGACTGTATCTGCATATTGTCTATCTGCTTCTGAACCCTGAGTCAGAGATACAGGATTCAACTTCTAGTCCCACCTTTTCAGGCTTCCCTCTTATTACCTCTTACCCCATCCTTCTCCAGCCGCTTCTCATTTTTCCTGGTTGCCATATTGACTCTGGACTATATGTCTACCAACCATGGAAGCATCTGTGATCCCTTTCCACTGTTGCATTATTGTTGATGCTGCAAACTTTGTCCACACAGTGTGACCTAACTCCAAGCCATGTCTCCAGCCTCAGCTTGGGGTATATATTAGGTCTTTCTCTATTCACTAAATCTTTCTTCTTCACAAAGCTCATGAGACTGACAAGATCACTGGAAGAGAACAGATAAGAAGCTTTCTCAAGGAAAGCGTGCCAGGAAAGGCAGTGTCAGTAGGCCATCTGGGTTAGACCTTTACTCTATGAACAAATGTAAAAGACTGCTGGTGGCAGCAGAAGCTGAAGAGGGACTAGTGATTGTCCTGTGCTCAAAAGTCACCTCAGGAACTGTTATCTCCGATTTTTATCATAAGATTTGTGTTGTGGGACCAGTAAGGTACTTGCTGTAAAGACTGAAGACAGGAATTTGAGCCCAGAACCTATACGGTTTACTGAAAGAACTGGGTACAAAAGGTTCACCTCTGCTGGATGGACAGACAGTTATTGAGCCTCCCAAATATAAGAAATATTAAAAAAAAGCTTCTGACAGATTTATTTTATTGTTACATTATGAAACAGATTCCTTCAAATTGCTTTAGATTATCATTTCCTAGAGAGCAAATTCTGTTCCTTGTTTTACCATAGTGTCTGCTTAGATCCATCACAACTCAAAAACCAGGTCAAGGCTGATGACAAATCCTTTTTGTAATCAAGCTGCTACTCATTGATCAGGGACACAGAACAGACTTGGGAGTTGAACTGTGACCCCCACAGCCAGAATGTCAGAGTATTTGAGGTTGCAAATGAAGAGCATCTGTGCTAAGTTATGGTGACATTTTCTACCAATAAGGATTTAGGGATAAAGGCTTTCCTTATGTAAACTGATACAGAATATAGGTTTTACAGTATTACCAATCCAGTCCACTTGTTACTCTGTAGTTAGAAACAGCCATTGTGTTTTGGAGAACAAAGGATGAAAAATGGGTGTTGTGGTATAGAAAAATCATTATGTTCTGGAAAAAAAATGACAGTACTTGGGGCAAGTTTCTTTTGCTTGTTCCCAACAATTTCTCTCCAAATCCTTTCTTTGCCTCTACTTCCCTTCTGAGAAGACAGCCCAGCTTTATCCCAACCACCTTGTTTCCTATATTTAGTTACATATACTAAGTCCATTCACTTTTACCCACATCAAGTAAATAAGCAGTGCCCTGAGCTGACAGTTACTCTGTGTTCCCCTACTGCTAGCTAAACATGGTGACGGTACAACTTCAGAAGAGGACGAGGAAAAGTCACCACTGCGTAGGGTTAAGGTAAGACGGGCTTTCCTTCCTCTAAGGTATAAAGCTTATCTCATTGGTTCCCTTATATATCAGTGGGTATCACATTGGAGTCATGACACTAGCCAGAAGCATCATGGGGATTAGAGCATTTACTTAGGAAGAGGATGGAATGGAGGAACTGTGCCAACTTGGTCTTATCTCAATACATCACAATGTGGTGCAACGTTATGTCCTGAATTATGAGGATAATCGCTTTCAAGTGGGTTTCTCCAGTTTATCCTAGTCCTCATGTTTGAAAGAATATACAAACTGAGCACTCTCTACCCACATGCTAGATACCGTAGGTTTCTTATGCACCAAACGTCGGGTCATGTACTCAAGTTAGCTCTAAACCCTGGGCAGTAGAAATAGAGTATGGATTACTGAAAATACAAGTTTTCATATGTGATGTAGGTTTGGGCACCCTCTAGAGGCCAAACATGTTTGTTTGATCTACCTATGAATCAGAAAAAGTATGAAAGATACTGGTTTTGTCACATTTACAATGCTCTATATAATTTGTGGCAACCACTAATAATGTATCCATTAATATAGTCATCACTTGACTGTGATTTTTCATCCTTACTGAAATTACAACACATATATCAAAACCATTTGCATATATTACCCTGCATGATTATGGAATATAATGTATTTTTCCTTCTCATTTGCAGGTAGCTTCTAAAAGAAGCAGACATAGTACGTATTGTGGAATTACTAAGATAAGAATTGTTGTAAACAGTAGTTGTGTTTTGTCTGATGCAACTCTGTGACCTAAGATGGTAACTGATAATTAAAATTTTGGTTCGTGTGTGTGTGTGTGTGTGTGTGTGTGTGTGTGTGTGTGTGTGTAACTTTCTGGCCCACATCTCACACAGCTCCACCTGCCTTTGCCTATTGAGTGCTGTTACTTATTAAGGGATTACACTACCACACCCAAGAGAATATACCTTTAACAGTCAGGTCCACTCTATGCTCCAAGAGTTTTATCTCTGAGTGATAGTCAGTCTCCACATTCTGAGTGTTAATACTGAGTAGACACATATTTTTAGCAGTGAAGCATGAAACTCAATATTATTTCAAGTGTTTTCTGCATAGTGCAACTACAGTTTTGGTACTTTGCTATGCTGTGGTTTGATTAAAGGGAGCTATTGGAATATGGCCTGGAGCTTCAGCCCAGTTGTCTCAGTACCTATTTAGCATGTCAGGACCCAAAGCTTGTATCCTAGTTCTGCATAAAATGTGCCCAAGATGGCTCAATTCTATTAATACTTATCCTAGTAAAGTGAAGGAAGGAGAAACACAAGTTCAAGGACATTCTTTTCTGTAGACTGAATTACATGCTAGACTAGAATAGACACCTTTCCCCCCCACAAAAAAATTTAGAAAACGGAGAAGGTCAGACTGGTGAGGGAGGCATGACCAGGTATGGTGCACTCTCACTGCCCTGCAGTCAGTACCACTATCTAAGCAGAAACTAAGAAAGGCCACATAGATGGGCAATGAAGATGTCACCTACCAAGTGATATGAGCACACACTGCCTATTATATTACCAATGCACCAGGCTGCTGTTCTTGTCAGTTTATGTTGAGGACATGTCCAGGCTTGGCTAGTTGAAAGGAAGTTTCTATTCAGCCCAACCATCATGTGACAACTTGGTCTTGAGTAACTTTGAAACTGAGCAGTTTTTAGAAAATATCTCAATGTGGTCATCTGAATCACTCACTGAGAGGCACCTGTCAGGTTGAAGTTCTTAGAGGAAGACCACATATTTCTACTAAGCTAGGGCCCTCCTATAGCTTCTTAGGTAAACAGGGAAAGTAAATACATTAAAAAGAAAGAATTGGAATCACAAGACTTGAGTCACCAAAGCTTAGTCCTTCCTTGCTTCAAAACATGCAAAATGAGTATCACATTCTCTTAACAATTTTCTGTACTGTCCTATGTGGAATATGTATAAAGTATACAAATGTATGGAAAGCTAGATAGAAATAAATATATTTACCTTACATGAAAAAATATAAATACATTCTCTATTTCCATTTGTAAGTAACTGAAACCCCACCCTACCTAGATTCATTCATATGTAGATGACTCTTCTCTCATTTAATAGACACCACAAGACAATTTTATAATATAAGTGCTTCTTTGAGGCCTAGCTTATTCGAGTGTGTGTCTGTGGATATACACTTGAAATGAGTAACCAATTAAAACCTCACCCTACCTAGATGTACTCATATGCCACTCATTCTTCTGTCATATAGCAGTGTTTTTCCTTGAAGGCTAGCTTGTATAATTGTGTGTGTGTGTGTGTGTGTGTGTGTGTTTATATACTTGTGTATGAGTAACCAGCTGGAACCTCATTCTACCTAGATTTATTCATATGTAGCTGGCTCTTCTATCATTTAACAGACACCACAAATCAATATATACTTGCATATCCATATCCTTTTTACTGAGAATTGTCATAGGATGTATAACTATGTATAACATCATAGTGAACACATCTCAGAAATAAGAGAGAGCATAAATTACACTAAAGATAAATAAAATATACTATATAAATTTCCGTATATATATGAACAAAATATACTATATAAATTACATCCTATATATATATGTATATATATACATATATATTATAGTGCATATGTACTTTGCACTCATATTTTGCAATGAAGCCTCATAGGGAGTCAAATATTAAGCATCCTAGTGAAACCACACAGGAGTGAACGAGTATATAAATTTCACTTTGTTTGCATCACCTAAGAGTGATATGGATTCTGTTTACCAGGTACAGCACTAACATAGGAGAGCACTGGTTCTCTTCTCTGTACATGGTCACACTGACATGAAGTATTGACTTACCTACACCATCAGTGTAATGCATGCTGGTGTGTAGAATGCACTCTGTGATCTTCCCAAAATACCACTGTAGCTCTGATGATGGTGCCTGAAGAATGGTCATGAGGTGGAAGGTACCAACACAGAACCATTGCTGATTCCCTCTGTTTTTCTGCAATGACGCTGACGTCATTGTCTCTGTGAATGCATCCCCAGGGATTCCGTTCTTGAGAAACAAGTGTCGGAGGGGCAGTCTCCTCCCAATGGATGCTCAAGAATGTGACTTTATAGATACAAGTTGTGAAGGAAAACCACAAGACAACCTAGAAGGTACAGTGGAAATGAAAGCCTGAATCATGTTTCATAGTTACAGAGCCTACTGTTATGATACATGTAAAACTGTGAATATATTAGTACTTTTCTATGTAGATACTGTTAATTTGCATAGTTCATTAGTTGAGATTCAACCACAGAATTTAAAAATGGATATAAGACTCACTGTTTGTTCTCATTGAGTAATGATAAAGAGAGGAAAAATGAGCTCAGTCCTGTCTGCGTCACTGTCACTTTACCTGCTGCAGACAGGAACAGTTGAGCCACCCTGTCTATGACCTGTTCACAGACACTTGAAATGTGGATGGATTTAATCTCAACTGTCTCAAGAGTGACCCTGTGATTATCAAAAGTGTGGAGAATGAAGACAGACTTGGAATTAGCTCACAGCATTTCTGGTCTGACCCCTTGGCAGTGGGTCCCTGGAGTGGTGTGCTACACCCTGTGCTTGGGAGGCTTAAGGGAAGGGGAAAGAAGAGTAGAAACAGGGAAATGGCAGGAGGGGTAGAAGGGTTTCTTTTTCTTTCAATGGCATCAAGGTGATCCCTGTCAGGTTGTGTATTCTTGGCTTCTGGCTCTGTGATTTGAAGGTGGTCTTTCACACTTAACACTTTTCAGTCTAGCTGTGCCAAAGGCACTGTCCCAGTTTGTAGTGAAAAGGAATGTCTGCTTCAGCACAGTAGATTGAGTATGGAGTGCAGACTTGCTGAGAACCATAGTTGTAGGAGTTTCAGGCAGAGATTCCGTGCAACACGAGGAAAGAAACAGAGTGCTTATGTCCAGCTCACCTTCTTGGACAGTCAAGGATGTCAGCCTGAAGAACGGTGGCACTAACAGTGGCCCAGTTTGCTACCTCAATTTATCACCTCAAGGTAACGTCCTGCCGATGTGTTTGGGGATCTGGATCTTGTCAGCTTGACTAGTGACATTAATGGTCACAGTGCCCACAAACTATGATGGTCATTTTGTGGTTTTATTCTATGGTAGAGCCAATCTCTCTGCTGGTGGATAGTGTTCTGTGCACACAAATGACCACTTCTACTATGGTCCTAATGATGCAAAATAAGCAAATTCTTTCCCGTAGCTTCTTGGTTTTATCAGAGTAGGGTCTTCTTGGTATGTATGTCTTTAGCTTGAACAGCCTATGCTCCTTAATTTGACTAGCATACTAAGTGGTGGTTAGAGGTAGTCATCTGTCTTGGACCCTGTGACTTAATGGGAGAGAAAATGTCTGTATTCTGACCCATCTTTGGTTTTTTTCTGAGGTATTCTAGGTTCATCCTCCAAGATGCACAGGGTGGATTCAAGAGTTCCCTTATATTACTGCCTATGTTCCTCAAGATAAAGGACATTGACTCCTGGGATTCAGCCCCCAGGCACCTATCTGACCACAGGATGTGCCTGTCTGTGCGCTGTCATTACTTGAGTGTCTCACTCTTGGCATGGTCTGACCCATGTGTACATGTAGTTATAATCTAAGTCTTTTTCCTCAAAATGGCTTCACTATAGTTTTTCAGTAGGCTTATAGCCTAAACCCCTCAGGATATCTGCTTCTCCTGGATTCTCTCAGTATGCAGAGTGGTTTGGTACCAAATGTCAGTAATGCTTATAGGCTTAATGAACATTGTCTATCAACAGATTGTGAACCACGTGTGTCTGAGACGCAGGATTCTGCTTTTACCTCCCTCCCTTTTCAGTCTTTCCTCTTATTACTTCTTGCCCTATTCTTCTCTATCCACTTCCTCCTCTTTGGTAATTGCCATGTTGTCCTGTGATCCCGTTTCTTGTTACCTTATTTTTGACATTGTGTACTAGAACACACTGTCTACACAGTGTGGCCTAACCCCAGCCATGTCCCCATCCTCAGCCCTGGGATAACTAGGTCTTTTTGTATTCACTAAATGTCTCTCCCTCACAAAGCTCTTGAGACTGACAAGATCACTGGGAGAGAACTGAACAGACCCTTCTCAGATACAATATGACAGGAAAAGCTGTTAAATCTTAGTATGGCATCTGAATCAGACTTTTACCACATGGACAGGTACATCCTCGGTTGTCTTTAGGTCTTCCCTCTGTTTAACTTGCCTTATGAGCAAACAGTCCAGCAGCAGCAGAACCATATTGTTCATCAGGTTTAGTAACATGAATTAAACTCCTACACTTTTACCCACATCAAGTAAAGCCCAGTGTAAACAATAAGCAGCACTGTTCACTTCTTGTCCCCCTAGTGGTAGCTGAATGCTCTGATGGTGCAGCTTTGTCAGTGGACAAGGGGAAAGGACCAGTGAAAATGGCAGAGGTAAGAAGGCCTTTTCTTTCTCTCATCTAGAAAACTTAGTTTAATGGTTCCCTTATGGTTCAGTGGGTATCACAATTGAACCCTGACACTGTTCAGGTATATGACTTTTTAAAGCTTCTCATGTTTTAAAGATCTCACTGGCTGAGCATTTAATATGCACATCCTCGGCACATGGAGCTTCATTCAACACATCAAACCCTGGAGCATACACTTAAATTATTTCTAACATAGGTCACAGAAACAGAAAACTTCTTAATGAAAAATACAAGTTTTCAAGATGGTATGCGATATAGTTTAGGGAATTTTCCATAGAGGCCAGACTCTGCCTTCGAAGCATGAAAAAACATGTGAAAGGTCTTTTTCTCGAAGTACAGAGCTCCAGCTCTTCTGTTACATCACTAAATAATGGATCCATTAACATAATCTCCACTTGACTGCTCCTTTCTATCTTGACTGCAACTAGAAAATGTCAATGGAAAGACCAGAGACTTTAGCAGGCACTACTCAACAGGATCTAAGCTTTAAAATATTTCATTTTCAATTACAGGCAACATCGAAAAAACGAAGATGTGGTATGTATTATGGAATTTCTCTAAGACACATTTTAGATGGTAATTGTGTAATACTTTGTCTTTTGTGTGATGGAGAACTGTGATCTAAGCTGCTTACTGATGTTGTTGTGTTTTTTAAAGGAAGCGGCATTCTAAGTCATAAATAATGGCCATGTGTCTGTGGTTTCTGTGTTCAGCTGTGATTCCTTTATTTCAAAAGGGGCCTTTGTTCACCAAGGCATGTCTAAATCTTTTTTCCAAGAAAAAGACCTCAATTATCCAGACTACTTTCTAGTCAAAAATTTATAAATTAAGAAATCATAATACAGTTTAGCTACAAGATTGTGCTCAAACTTCATCAGGGCCATGCAAGGCCAGGCTGTGTGCTTGTATTCCTTCACAAGTCCTGAAAAGGACTAGAAGTAGGTAAGGAGTGGAGAGACAGAAATGGAACCAGGAGGAGTTGGGATGTAGGGTGGGAATAAATAGGATCAAAATACATTTATGGAGTTCTCAATTAAGAAAATATTTTATTAAAAATTTTGATGAGGAAACAATAAGCAGACCCAATGGACACTCATTCCTTGTGTACACGTACACATCTCACGTCAACTCATGTTAAGGGTTTACACACGTTTGACCAGCATTCTTTGTCCAAACTTCACGTGACAACTTGGTTTAGAATGACTTGGAGTCTGAGGCATCACAGAAGATATGCAAGCATAAATTGCCTCTTGGTGTGGGTATTTGATGGTTACTAGCTGATAGGAACCTAACAGGCAGAAGACACTGGAGAAAGGACCTATTCTATTTGCTGGTTCAGAGCCCTTCTACAACTTGGAAATTCATATATTGAGTCAGAAATCAAAGGCAGACAGAGTATCTATTTCTTTGTTTATTTCTGTCAGGGAGTATGGCCAGAGCAGCATGGCTAGAACTAATACAGTGCCCAGGGATTAAAAAACCAGAGGAGGTGTATTCTCCTTACCTTCCAAACTACATTGATATAATATATTCTGCATAAGCTGTCAAATAATCTGGATAGGCAAAAAAAAGTAAAGCAAACAGCCACTGGCACTGTTGATGTCACAGTCACTTCCTGCTCAGGATTCATCCTTGCTGTCTAGTGGGACTATCCTCACATTCCACAACACCACAGAGCACATGTGCAGTCGTGTGCTTTTCACTGTGATTTAGCACTGTATGCTTATCTTGTACACCAGAAAGGTTTCTGTGGGTCTTTATGAAACTTCAAGTTTACTGGCACAATGATGTGATCACAGAGGGAATGCAGGAATGTACGTCTCTGTGTTGTGATGCTCTAAATGGGATTTGAATGCTGCCTATCCGGCACTATACCAACAACATGTAATCAGGTTGTGCCTCTTTCTCTGTTGATGCACCTGAATTAATTTAGTCTTTACCTACAACATCATGTGGTACATAGTATTCTTTATCTACATAGTCATGTGATGTTCAGTAAATTGTACAATAATTCAGTGATCTTCCTGCAGCGCCATTCTAATTACAGTGACTTACCTAAAAAGAAATACAGTCAAATGTACACTCAACCCTTCTCAGTGTCCTCTGTGTGTTTGCCATGAAGCTGGCATAACTCTTCCTATGAATGTATTCCCAGTTTCTGCAATCTTAAAGAAATTTTCTCGAAGGCGAGTGGTGGCCCCCATTAAACTGAGAAGACCTGTAGTCCTCCCTGGCACCTCCAAAGAAACAGCACCTGTCACAACAGAAGGTACGGTGGGAATTCACGAATTCTGTTCAATTACATAAATCTATGTAAAAGTTTTGCTGTGGTTTTTAATATGTGAATATTGTTATTTTATCTAGTTCATCAGTAGAAATACACAGAATTTAAAGATGCAGTTAACTGTCATCTTTGCTTTTCATTAACTAATGGCAAACCAGAGGAAAGCTGAGATTTACCTTCTACGACTACTCCTGGCTTCTCCCGCAGTAGGCACAAATGACTGAGCTGCATGTCAGCCAGTTTGTTCCAGATATGGATGACACAGATGTGGAAAGTCTCAAGAATGAGAATGAAATTTGCATTAGATAAAGGCATTCCTAGTCAGGTCCATTGACAGCCCTAGGAGTAGTCACCTTACAACTTGTGCTTGGGAGACAAAGGGGGTGGAAAAGATCATTAAGGACAGAGAAATATTGAAGTTTCTGTGCTTTTTCTCTTTCAAGTGTATACTAGTTCACAGTGGTGAGTTTGAGTGTGATGTGCTTCTGGCTCCGTTCTTTAGAGGCTGTATTTCCCGGAACACTTAGACCTTTCCTCCTCTGCCACTCCTAACACCCAAGTGTGGGACTCTTGGGTTTTTTTTATTAATTAATTATTTTTACACTCCATATTTTATTCCCTGTTCACCCTCTGACTGTTCCACATCCCATACTTCCTCCCCACCCCACCCCTGTGCCTCCATGTGGATGTCCCTACCCCCCACTCCACCTGACCTCTAAACTCCCTGGGGTCTCCAGCCTCTTGAGGGTTAGGTGAATCACCTCTGAATGAACACAGACCCGGAAGCCCTCTACTGTATGTATGTGTGTCGGTGGCCTCATATCAGCTGGTGTATGCTGTCTGTTTGGTGGTCCAGTGTTTGAGAGATCTCAGGAGTCCAGATTAATTAAGACTGCTCATCCTCCTACAGGATCACCCTTCTCCTCAGCTTCTTTCAGCCTTGCCTAATTTAACAACAGGGGTCATCTTGCAATTTATCAATTTTTAATCTTAGAGCATGAGCCATTGGAGTTCTGTTTAGGAAATTTCCCCCTGTTCCAAGAGTTCAAGGGTCTTTCCCACTTTCTGTTCTATTAGATACACTATATCTGGTTTTATGTTGAGGTCCTTTGATGCACCTGGACTTGAGCTTTGTGTATGGGTCTATTTTCATTTTTCTACAGTCAGACAGACAGACAGATAGACAGACAGACAGTTAAACCAGCACCATTTATTGAAGATGCTTTTTTTTTTCCATTGTATGTTTTTGGCTTCTTTGTCAAAGATCAAGTGTCTGTAAGTGTGTGGTTTTATTTCTGGATCTTCAATTCTATTCCATTGATCAACATGTTTGTCTCTGTACCAATACCATGCAGTTTTTATCACTTTTGCTCTGTAGTAAAGCTTGAGGTCAAGGATGGTGATTCTACCAGCTGTTCTTCTATTGTTAAGAATTGTTTTCAATATTCTGGTTTTTTTTTTTTGCCTATCCAGATGAATTTGAGAATTGTTCTTTCCATGTCTTTGAAGGATTGTGTTGGGATTTTGATGGGGATTGCATTGAACTTATAGATTGCCTTTGGTGGGGTGGCCATTTTTACTATGTTAAGCCTGCCAATCCATGAGCTTGGGAGATCTCTCCATTTTCTGAGATCTTTTTCAATTTCTTTCTTGAGAGACTTGAAGTTACTGCCATAATTTGTCTTTCATTTGTTTGGTTAGAGTTACCCCAAGATATTTTATATTATTTGTGGCTATTGTGAAGGACTTGTTTCCCTAATTTCTTTCTCAGCCTGTTTATCATTTGTATAAAGGAAGGCTACTGATTTATTTGAGTTAATTTTATATCTGGCCACTTTGCTGAAGCTGTTTATTAGCTGGAGAATTTCTCTGGTAGAGTATTTGGGTTGCTTATGTATAATATCATATCATCTGCAAATAGTGATACCTTTATTTCTTCTTTGCCAATTTGTATCCCCTTGATCTCTTTTTGTTGTCTCATTGTTCTAGCTAACACTTTGAGTACTATATTGAATAGATATAGGGAGAGTGGCCATCCTTGACTTGTCCCTGATTTCAATGGGATTGCTTTAAGTATGTCTCCATTTAATTTGATATTGGCTGTTGGTTTGCAGTAAATTGCTTTTATTATGCTTAGGTATGGGCCTTGAATTGCTGATCTCTCCAATACTTTGTTATAACTCTCCTTGGAAATTTTGTTGGGCTGACTTTCCCAGAAGTAGTGATAAAGTACTCTTACAAAAACAAAACAAAACAAAAACAAACAAACAAAAACAAACAAACAAAAACAAGCAAGCAAACAAAAAACACTGTGTAAGCCAGCCGCAATGACATGTTTTGCTTTATAAGAGTTGCCATGGTTGTGGTGGTCCCTTCATAGCAATAGAACCCCTAGTTAAGACACATCTTTAGCAAGGAAAGGTTGACTTTGCCATGAAAATTGAGTTTGGAGCCCATAATTGGGAAGGGGCAGATGGATGCAGAAAATAAGGGAGAGTGATATTGCAGCCAAACCTTAGAGGCAAAGGAAAATGAGTGAATGTCCTCTGTTGACTTTTCTTCCTCTTATATGGCCCAGGATTCCATCCAAGAGAATGATTGTACCTATAGGAAACAGGTCTTCCCAACATGAGTTAATCTAATCAAAATAAACCCCAAGGCCATGCCTGGAGGACTCAGATCCCATTAGTTGACAGCTGAGATTAAGCATCATGGAACCAGCCAAGTGTTGTTTTCACTTTGTGTATTAGCCTGTATAGGAGTGAGCTTCTCTGATAGGAAACGTCTTTCTTTCCTCACAAGCACCTGCAGGTAAATATCTTACAGTGTGAACCCAATGCTGCAGGAGAAGCTGGTCCTCTCCCTTGTTCTTCAGGTCTTGTAGCAGCATTTCCTTTCTTCCTTGTGCTTTACCTGTGCTCGACAGGGTGGGGTGGCTTCTCATTCTGTCAAAACTTTGGAGGAAGGGCTCAATATATGACTTGTGATGGTTTTGTATATGCTTGGCCCAGGGAATGGCACTATTAGAAGGTGTGGCCCCGTTGAAGTAGGTGTGGCCTTGTTTGACTAGGCATGTCGCTGTGGGTGTGGTCTTAAAGATCGTCATCATAGCTGCCTGGTACTTGCTGCCTTCAGATGAAGATATAGAACTCCCAGTTCCTCTTGTTCCATGCCTGCCTGGATGTTGCCATGCTCTCACCTTGATGATAATGGGCTGAACCTCTGAACCTTTAAGTAAGTCCCAATTAAACATTGTCCTTTATAAGACTTGAATTGATGATGGTGACTGTTCACAGCAGGAAAACCCTAACTAAGATATGACTTTATGTAGTTGACCTAGTTAGTGTTTGAAGTGGGATCTGAGCTCTAGCACACCCTTGGCTGGCTTTCAGGAATTTCTTGGTTCGGCCTCCAACATTCAGAACATGGGCTTTGGAGTTCTAGTAAATTACACCTATTCCCAAGACTAATGAATCATAGCATAGGTGTTTGGACATCAGTTCTCTTAGCACCTCTCTGGGAATAGGGCTGTGTCTGTCCTCCATGCTGTCACTATTTGTGTCTTTCCCTTGTTGCAGCCTTACCCATCTTGCCATTTTTAGGGGAATAAGTTCATAATCTCAGAAATGTGTTTTCTGCAAGTATCTTCCCTGAAGCTTCTTCATTATGCTCAAGGCCTTTGCTCATCACAAGTGTGTCAGCTTCTCCTGCATCCTCTCATCATTTAGGTGTGTTTGGCTGCACTGTGATAGGCAGTATTAGTAGGGTTAATGCGCTGTGTTAGTCACTGCAAACACAGGGCCTCCTGCCTGTATGTAGTAGGTCCTACAGAGCCCCACGCCCCCTCCCCTCTAACCTCCTACAACTCAATTGTCCTCCTTACAGTTCCTTGCCTTTATCCTTCTACATATGCTTCTCCATTTTCCAAGTGCCCTAGTGGTTCTACAATCTGTACTGGACTATCCATAGAGTCTTGGAGGTTTCTTCCCACAAATTACCTTGTTCTTGATACTGCATAAGAGAATACACTGCCCATAGAATGTAGCTTAACCCTCTGGCATGTCCCCACCCTCATCCCAGAGAGATCTTTTCTTTCTGTATTACCTCTTTCTCACCGAAGTCACTGGGCAGATAAGACCACGAAGAAAATAGAGGATAGAAACCTTCTTAGGGACAGTTTACCCAGAAATAAAGGCTTTCAAATCTTACCAGTTTATCCCTTATCTGGTGGACAAAGCTACGGGGATCCAGGTGATCAGTTATGGTGTGGCTATTGTGAGCAGCAAAGACAGAGTTGAGCTCAATGCCATCCAGAAGACTCATAAACAGAGCACGACTATACACATTAGAAGAAAAACAAACCCAGAAAAAGTTGTTCCAAACTATATGGATAGTAAGGGAGAGGGGCAGGGAGTGACTGACAGGTGGCAGTCACATTCATCCTTATTGAAATCACCAGTGGTTTGAACCAAATTTGAGTAGTATCTGGTCCCAAACTTGACTCAGTGCTTCACTCTGTCTCCACCAGTAACTGTGGTCAAGGAAGCATCTCATGTACAAAACCCCTGTTTTCCATGTTCTGTTAAAATTTGTGTCAATTCTACAAAGCTTATATGTGTACTGCATGGCCTAGGAACAATATAAACTGAAGATAAATGTGCATATATAAATTGTAATTTATATCTTACATTTTTCCACAAAATTTATACACAGTATCATCAAAATATTAAACTATCATTTACATATTTACAAGCCATATATAGTGATTCCATTTAAAAATTTGCAAACAAAATCAGCACACCCTTTCTAATAGCTTTATAAGATTAGCTTAAGGGAAGAGCAATTGCTGAGAAAGCAGGAGAGCTGAGTTGGAATCTCCTCACACACATAGAAAAGCTGGTCAGAGCTATTCATATTTGTAATCCTACACTGCTGGGGGACTAGGCAGAGGCATTTCTGATGTTTGCTGGCTGTCAGCCTAGCTCCAGACGCTGTGAGAGAGCCTGTTTTAAAGAAAGGGGACTGATAGGTCACGTTATTCCATGCACTCTTTTAACCTGCATGTTTTCATGTTCCACTTGACAGGCACACACACACACACACACACACACACACACACACACACACACCAAATTTATGTTAAGTACATTATATACAGTTATAACAATTTCATAACCAATTTTCATTTCTGTTGTAATAAGGTCAAGAATTTCAAACATATTGTAACATCCTTGCGATACTAATCCCAAAAGTTGTTATAAATTGTGGCTTCTCATCTAGTTCCCTGCTTATAATATATGCTTCGTTTCATTTAGTAGATTTAACCCTTCACTTGACAAATCAAGCTGCCAGACAACAAAAAGCTCAGTATTTGCAGAAGTATTCACAGAAAAGTTTTTTAAGACATCAAATATTCTATGTAAAAGGTTTATTTCATTAAAGGTTGCATTCCCAGCTTCTTGATTTTTCAGGTTACTGGTATTTTGCTTATTTTATTTTTTTTTATTTTTTTCCATTTTTATTAGGTATTTAGCTCATTTACATTTCCAATGCTATACCAAAAGTCCCCCATACCCACCCACCCCCAATCCCCTACCCACCCACTGCCCCTTTTTGGCCCTGGCGTTCCCCTGTACTGGGGCATATGAAGTTTGCGTGTCCAATGGGCCTCTCTTTCCAGTGATGGCCGACTAGGCCATCTTTTGATACATATGCAGCTAGAGTCAAGAGCTCCGGGGTACTGGTTAGTTCATAATGTTGTTCCGCCTATAGGGTTGCAGATCCCTTTAGCTCCTTGGCTACTTTCTCTAGCTCCTCCATTGGGAGCCCTGTGATCCATCCATTAGCTGACTGTGAGCATCCACTTCTGTGTTTGCTAGGCCCCGGCATAGTCCCACAAGAGACAGCTACATCTGGGTCCTTTCGATAAAATCTTACTAGTGTATGCAATGGTGTCAGCGTTTGGATGCTGATTATGGGGTGGATCCCTGGATATGGAAGTCTCTACATGGACCATCCTTTCATCTCAGCTCCAAACTTTGTCTCTGTAACTCCTTCCAAGGGTGTTTTGTTCCCACTTCTAAGGAGGGGCATAGTGTCCACACTTCAGTCTTCATTTTTCTTGAGTTTCATGTGTTTAGGAAATTGTATCTTATATCTTGGGTATCCTAGGTTTTGGGCTAATATCCACTTATCAGTGAGTACATATTGTATGAGTTCCTTTGTGAATGTGTTACCTCACTCAGGATGATGCCCTCCAGGTCCATCCATTTGGCTAGGAATTTCATAAATTCATTCTTTTTAATAGCTGAGTAGTACTCCATTGTGTAGATGTACCACATTTTCTGTATCCATTCCTCTGTTGAGGGGCATCTGGGTTCTTTCCAGCTTCTGGCTATTATAAATAAGGCTGCTATGAACATAGTGGAGCATGTGTCCTTCTTACCAGTTGGGGCATCTTCTGGATATATGCCCAGGAGAGGTATTGCTGGATCCTCCGGTAGTACTATGTCCAATTTCCTGAGGAACCGCCAGACTGATTTCCAGAGTGGTTGTACAAGCCTGCAATCCCACCAACAATGGAGGAGTGTTCCTCTTTCTCAACATCCTTGCCAGCATCTGCTGTCACCTGAATTTTTGATCTTAGCCATTCTGACTGGTGTGAGGTGGAATCTCAGGGTTGTTTTGATTTGCATTTCCCTGATGATTAAGGATGTTGAACATTTTTTCAGGTGCTTCTCTGCCATTCGGTATTCCTCAGGTGAGAATTCTTTGTTCAGTTCTGAGCCCCATTTTTTAATGGGGTTATTTGATTTTCTGAAGTCCACCTTCTTGAGTTCTTTATATATGTTGGATATTAGTCCCCTATCTGATTTAGGATAGGTAAAGATCCTTTCCCAATCTGTTGGTGGTCTTTTTGTCTTATTGACGGTGTCTTTTGCCTTGCAGAAACTTTGGAGTTTCATTAGGTCCCATTTGTCGATTCTCGATCTTACAGCACAAGCCATTGCTGTTCTGTTCAGGAATTTTTCCCCTGTGCCCATATCTTCAAGGCTTTTCCCCACTTTCTCCTCTATAAGTTTCAGTGTCTCTGGTTTTATGTGAAGTTCCTTGATCCACTTAGATTTGACCTTAGTACAAGGAGATAAGTATGGATCGATGCGCATTCTTCTACATGATAACAACCAGTTGTGCCAGCACCAATTGTTGAAAATGCTGTCTTTCTTCCACTGGATGGTTTTAGCTCCCTTGTCAAAGATCAAGTGACCATAGGTGTGTGGGTTCATTTCTGGGTCTTCAATTCTATTCCATTGGTCTACTGGTCTGTCTCTATACCAGTACCATGCAGTTTTTATCACAATTGCTCTGTAGTAAAGCTTTAGGTCAGGCATGGTGATTCCACCAGAGGTTCTTTTATCCTTGAGAAGACTTTTTGCTATCCTAGGTTTTTTGTTATTCCAGATGAATTTGCAAATTGCTCCTTCTAATTCGTTGAAGAATTGAGTTGGAATTTTGATGGGGATTGCATTGAATCTGTAGATTGCTTTTGGCAAGATAGCCATTTTTACAATGTTGATCCTGCCAATCCATGAGCATGGGAGATCTTTCCATCTTCTGAGGTCTTCTTTAATTTCTTTCTTCAGAGATTTGAAGTTTTTATCATATAGATCTTTCACTTCCTTAGTTAGAGTCACGCCAAGATATTTTATATTATTTGTGACTATTGAGAAGGGTGTTGTTTCCCTAATTTCTTTCTCAGCCTGTTTATTCTTTGTATAGAGAAAGGCCATTGACTTGTTTGAGTTTATTTTATATCCAGCTACTTCACCGAAGCTGTTTATCAGGTTTAGGAGTTCTCTGGTAGAATTTTTAGGGTCACTTATATATACTATCATATCATCTGCAAAAAGTGATATTTTGACTTCCTCTTTTCCAATTTGTATCCCCTTGATCTCCTTTTGTTGTCGAATTGCTCTGGCTAATACTTCAAGTACTATGTTGAAAAGGTAGGGAGAAAGTGGGCAGCCTTGTCTAGTCCCTGATTTTAGTGGGATTGCTTCCAGCTTCTCTCCATTTACTTTGATGTTGGCTACTGGTTTGCGGTAGATTGCTTTTATCATGTTTAGGTATGGGCCTTGAATTCCTGATCTTTCCAACACTTTTATCATGAATGGGTGTTGGATCTTGTCAAATGCTTTTTCTGCATCTAACGAGATGATCATGTGGTTTTTGTCTTTGAGTTTGTTTATATAATGGATTACATTGATGGATTTTCGTATATTAAACCATCCCTGCATCCCTGGAATAAAACCTACTTGGTCAGGATGGATGATTGCTTTAATGTGTTCTTGGATTCGGTTAGCGAGAATTTTATTGAGGATTTTTGCATCGATATTCATAAGAGAAATTGGTCTGAAGTTCTCTATCTTTGTTGGGTCTTTCTGTGGTTTAGGTATCAGAGTAATAGTGGCTTCATAAAATGAGTTGGGTAGAGTACCTTCTACTTCTATCTTGTGAAATAGTTTGTGCAGAACTGGAATTAGATCTTTTTTGAAGGTCTGATAGAACTCTGCACTAAACCCGTCTGGTCCTGGGCTTTTTTTGGCTGGGAGACTATTGATAACTGCTTCTATTTCTTTAGGTGATATGGGACTGTTTAGATGGTCAACTTGATCCTGATTCAACTTTGGTACCTGGTATCCGTCCAGAAATTTGTCCATTTCGTCCAGGTTTTCCAGTTTTGTTGAGTATAGCCTTTTGTAGAAGGATCTGATGGTGTTTTGGATTTCTTCAGGATCTGTTGTTATGTCTCCCTTTTCATTTCTGATTTTGTTAATTAGGATTTTGTCCCTGTGCCCTTTAGTGAGTCTAGCTAAGGGTTTATCTATCTTGTTGATTTTTTCAAAGAACCAACTCCTCGTTTGGTTAATTCTTTGAATAGTTCTTCTTGTTTCCACTTGGTTGATTTCACCCCTGAGTTTGATTATTTCCTGCCGTCTACTCCTCTTGGGTGAATTTGCTACCTTTTTTTCTAGAGCTTTTAGATGTGTTGTCAAGCTGCTAGTATGTGCTCTCTCCCGTTTCTTCTTGGAGGCACTCAGAGCTATGAGTTTCCCTCTTAGAAATGCTTTCATTGTGTCCCATAGGTTTGGGTACTTTGTGGCTTCATTTTCATTAAACTCTAAAAAGTCTTTAATTTCTTTCTTTATTCCTTCCTTGACCAAGGTATCATTGAGAAGAGTGTTGTTCAGTTTCCATGTGAATGTTGGCTTTCCATTATTTATGTTGTTATTGAAGATCAGTCTTAGGCCATGGCCGTCTGATAGGATACATGGGACAATTTCAATATTTTTGTATCTGTTGAGGCCTGTTTTGTGACCAATTATATGGTCAATTTTGGAGAAGGTACCTCGAGGTGCTGAGAAGAAGGTATATCCTTTTGTTTTAGGATAAAATATTCTGTAGATATCTGTCAGGTCCATTTGTTTCATAACTTCTGTTATTTTCACTGTGTCCCTGTTTAGTTTATGTTTCCATGATCTGTCCATTGATGAAAGTGGTGTGTTGAAGTCTCCCACTATTATTGTGTGAGGTGCAACGTGTGCTTTGAGCTTTACTAAAGTGTCTTTAATGAATGTGGCTGCCCTTGCATTTGGAGCGTAGATATTCAGAATTGAGAGTTCCTCTTGGAGGATTTTACCTTTGATGAGTATGAAGTGTCCCTCCTTGTCTTTTTTAATAACTTTGGGTTGGAAGTCAATTTTATCCAATATTAAAATAGCTACTCCAGCTTGTTACTTCAGACCATTTGCTTGGAAAATTTTTTTCCAGTCTTTCACTCTGAGGTAGTGTCTGTCTTTTTCCCTGAGATGAGTTTCCTGTAAGCAGCAGAATGTTGGGTCCTGTTTGTGTAGCCAGTCTGTTAGTCTATGTGTTTTTATTGGGGAGTTGAGAGCATTGATATTAAGAGATATTAAGGAAAAGTAATTGTTGCTTCCTGTTGTTTTTGTTGTTAAAGTTGGCATTCTGTTCTTTTTTTTTTTTTTTTTTTTTTTTTTTTCATTTTTTATTAGGTATTTAGCTCATTTACATTTCCAATGCTATACCAAAAGACCCCCTTACCCACCCACCCCCACTCCCCTACCCACCCACTCCCCCCCTTTGGCCCTGGCGTTCCCCTGTACCGGGGCACACAAAGTCTGCGTGTCCAATGGGCCTCTCTTTCCAGTGATGGCCGACTAGGCCATCTTTTGATACATATGCAGCTAGAGTCAAGAGCTCAGGGGTACTGGTTAGTTCATAATGTTGTTCCACCTATAGGGTTGAAGATCCCTTTAGCTCCTTGGGTACTTTCTCTAGCTCCTCCATTGGGAGCCCTGTGATCCATCCATTAGCTGACTGTGAGCATCCACTTCTGTGTTTGCTAGGCCCCGGCATAGTCTCACAAGAGACAGCTACATCTGGGTCCTTTCAGTAAAATCTTGCTAGTGTATGCAATGGTGTCAGCATTTGGAAGCTGATTATGGGGTGGATCCCTGGATATGGCAGTCTCTACATGGTCCATCCTTTCATCTCAGCTCCATACTTTGTTTCTGTAACTCCTTCCATGGGTGTTTTGTTCCCACTTCTAAGGAGGGGCATAGTGTCCACACTTCAGTCTTCATTTTTCTTGAGTTTCATGTGTTTAGGAAATTGTATCTTATATCGTGGGTATCCTAGGTTTTGGGCTAGTATCCACTTATCAGTGAGTACATATTGTGTGAGTTCCTTTGTGATTGTGTTACCTCACTCAGGATGATGCTCTCCAGGTCCATCCATTTGGCTAGGAATTTCATAAATTCATTCTTTTTAATAGCTGAGTAGTACTCCATTGTGTAGATGTACCACATTTTCTGTATCCATTCCTCTGTTGAGGGGCATCTGGGTTCTTTCCAGTTTCTGGCTATTATAAATAAGGCTGCTATGAACATAGTGGAGCATGTGTCCTTCTTACCAGTTGGGGCTTCTTCTGGATATATGCCCAGGAGAGGTATTGCTGGATCCTCCGGTAGTACTAGGTCCAATTTTCTGAGGAACCGCCAGACTGATTTCCAGAGTGGTTGTACAAGCCTGCAATCCCACCAACAATGGAGGAGTGTTCCTCTTTCTCCACATCCTCGCCAGCATCTGCTGTCATCTGAATTTTTGATCTTAGCCATTCTCACTGGTGTGAGGTGGAATCTCAGGGTTGTTTTGATTTGCATTTCCCTGATGATTAAGGATGTTGAACATTTTTTCAGGTGCTTCTCTGCCATTCGGTATTCCTCAGGTGAGAATTCTTTGTTCAGTTCTGAGCCCCATTTTTTAAGGGGGTTATTTGATTTTCTGAGGTCCACCTTCTTGAGTTCTTTATATATGTTGGATATTAGTCCCCTATCTGATTTAGGATAGGTAAAGATCCTTTCCCAGTCTGTTGGTGGTCTTTTTGTCTTATAGACAGTGTCTTTTGCCTTGCAGAAACTTTGGAGTTTCATTAGGTCCCATTTGTCAATTCTCGATCTTACAGCACAAGCCATTGCTGTTCTGTTCAGGAATTTTTCCCCTGTGCCCATATCTTCAAGGCTTTTCCCCACTTTCTCCTCTATAAGTTTCAGTGTCTCTGGTTTTATGTGAAGTTCCTTGATCCACTTAGATTTGACCTTAGTACAAGGAGATAAGTATGGATCGATTCGCATTCTTCTACATGATAACAACCAGTTGTGCCAGCACCAATTGTTGAAAATGCTGTCTTTCTTCCACTGGATGGTTTTGGCTCCCTTGTCGAAGATCAAGTGACCATAGGTGTGTGGGTTCATTTCTGGGTCTTCAATTCTATTCCATTGGTCCACTTGTCTGTCTCTATACCAGTACCATGCAGTTTTTATCACAATTGCTCTGTAGTAAAGCTTTAGGTCAGGCATGGTGATTCCACCAGAGGTTCTTTTATCCTTGAGAAGAGTTTTTGCTATCCTCGGTTTTTTGTTATTCCAGATGAATTTGCAAATTGCTCCTTCTAGTTCGTTGAAGAATTGAGTTGGAATTTTAATGGGGATTGCATTGAATCTGTAGATTGCTTTTGGCAAGATAGCCATTTTTACAATGTTGGTCCTGCCAATCCATGAGCATGGGAGATCTTTCCATCTTCTGAGATCTTCTTTAATTTCTTTCTTCAGGGACTTGAAGTTTTTATCATACAGATCTTTCACTTCCTTCGTTAGAGTCACGCCGAGATATTTTATATTATTTGTGGCTATTGAGAAGGGTGTTGTTTCCCTAATTTCTTTCTCAGCCTGTTTATTCTTTGTGTAGAGAAAGGCCATTGACTTGTTTGAGTTAATTTTATATCCAGCTACTTCACCGAAGCTGTTTATCAGGTTTAGGAGTTCTCTGTTGGAATTTTTAGGGTCACTTATATATACTATCATATCATCTGCAAAAAGTGATATTTTGACTTCCTCTTTTCCAATTTGTATCCCCTTGATCTCCTTTTGTTGTCGAATTGCTCTGGCTAATACTTCAAGTACTATGTTGAAAAGGTAGGGAGAAAGTGGGCAGCCTTGTCTAGTCCCTGATTTTAGTGGGATTGCTTCCAGCTTCTCTCCATTTACTTTGATGTTGGCTACTGGTTTGCTGTAGATTGCTTTTATCATGTTTAGGTATTGGCCTTGAATTCCTGATCTTTCCAGAACTTTTATCATGAATGGGTGTTGGATCTTGTCAAATGCTTTTTCTGCATCTAACGAGATGATCATGTGGTTTTTGTCTTTGAGTTTGTTTATATAATGGATTACATTGATGGATTTTCGTATATTAAACCATCCCTGCATCCCTGGAATAAAACCTACTTGGTCAGGATGGATGATTGCTTTAATGTGTTCTTGGATTCGGTTAGCGAGAATTTTATTAAGAATTTTTGCATCGATGTTCATAAGAGAAATTGGTCTGAAGTTCTCTATCTTTGTTGGATCTTTCTGTGGTTTAGGTATCAGAGTAATAGTGGCTTCATAAAATGAGTTGGGTAGAATACCTTCTACTTCTATCTTGTGAAAAAGTTTGTGCAGAACTGGAGTTAGATCTTCTTTGAAGGTCTGATAGAACTCTGCACTAAACCCGTCTGGTCCTGGGCTTTTTTTGGCTGGGAGACTATTAATAACTGCTTCTATTTCTTTAGGGGATATGGGACTGTTTAGAAGGTCAACTTGATCCTGATTCAACTTTGGTACCTGGTATCTGTCCAGAAATTTGTCCATTTCGTCCAGGTTTTCCAGTTTTGTTGAGTATAGCCTTTTGTAGAAGGATCTGATAGTGTTTTGGATTTCTTCAGGATCTGTTGTTATGTCTCCCTTTTCATTTCTGATTTTGTTAATTAGGATTTTGTCCCTGTGCCCTTTAGTGAGTCTAGCTAAGGGTTTATCTATCTTGTTGATTTTTTCAAAGAACCAACTCCTCGTTTGGTTAATTCTTTGAATAGTTCTTCTTGTTTCCACTTGGTTGATTTCACCCCTGAGTTTGATTATTTCCTGCCGTCTACTCCTCTTGGGTGAATTTGCTTCCTTTTTTTCTAGAGCTTTTAGATGTGTTGTCAAGCTGCTAGTATGTGCTCTCTCCCGTTTTTTCTTGAAGGCACTCATAGCTATGAGTTTCCCTCTTAGAAATGCTTTCATTGTGTCCCAAAGGTTTGGGTACGTTGTGGCTTCATTTTCATTAAACTCTAAAAAGTCTTTAATTTCTTTCTTTATTCCTTCCTTGACCAAGGTATCATTGAGAAGAGTGTTGTTCAGTTTCCATGTGAATGTTGGCTTTCTGTTATTTATTTTGTTATTGAAGATCAGCCTTAGTGCATGGTGATCTGATAGGATACATGGGACAATTTCAATATTTTTGAATCTGTTGAGGCCTGATTTGTGACCTATTATGTGGTCAATTTTGGAGAAGGTACCATGAGGTGCTGAGAAGAAGGTATATCCTTTTGTTTTAGGATAAAATGTTCTGTAGATATCTGTCAGATCCATTTGTTTCATCACTTCTGTTAGTTTCAGTGTGTCCCTGTTTAGTTTCTGTTTCCATGATCTGTCCATTGGTGAAAGTGGTGTGTTGAAGTCTCCCACTATTATTGTGTGAGGCGCAATGTGTGCTTTGAGCTTTACTAAAGTTTCTTTAGTGAATGTGGCTGCTCTTGTATTTGGAGCATAGATATTCAGAATTGAGAGTTCCTCTTGGAGGATTTTACCTTTGATGAGAATGAAGTGTCCCTCCTTGTCTTTTTTGATGACTTTGGGTTGGAAGTCAATCTTATCAGATATTAGGATGGCTACTCCTGCTTGTTTCTTCATACCATTTGCTTGGAAAATTGTTTTCCAGCCTTTCATTCTGAGGTAGTGTCTATCTTTTTCTCTGAGATGAGTTTCCTGTAAGCAGCAAAATGTTGGGTCTTGTTTGTGTAGCCAGTTTGTTAGTCTATGTCTTTTTATTGGCGAGTTGAGACCATTGATGTTAAGAGATATTAAGGAAAAGTAATTGTTGCTTCCTGTTATTTTAGTTGTTAAAGGTGGCATTCTGTTCTTGTGGCTGTCTTCTTTTAGGTTTGTTGAGGGATTACCTTCTTGTTTTTTCTAGGGCGTTGTTCCCGTTCTTGTATTGGTTTTTTTCTGTTATTATCCTTTGAAGGGCTGGATTCGTGGAGAGATAATGCGTGAATTTGGTTTTGTCGTGGAATACTTTGGTTTCTCCCTCTATGATAATTGAGAGTTTGGCTGGGTATAGTAGCCTGGGCTGCAGTTTGTGTTCTCTTAGTGTCTGTATAACATCTGTCCAGGCTCTTCTGGCTTTCATAGTCTCTGGTGAAAAATCTGGTGTAATTCTGATAGGCTTGCCTTTATATGTTACTTGACCTTTTTCCCTTACTGCTTTTAGTATTCTATCTTTATTTAGTGCATTTGATGTTCTGATTATTATGTGTCGGGAGGAATTTCTTTTCTGGTCCAGTCTATTTGGAGTTCTGTAGGCTTCTTGTATGTTCATATGCATCTCATTCTTTAGATTTGGGAAGTTTTCTTCAATAATTTTGTTGAAGATGTTTGCTGGACCTTTGAGTTGAAAATCTTCATTCTCATCCACTCCTATTATCCGTACGTTTGGTCTTCTTATTGTGTCCTGGATTTCCTGGATATTTTGAGTTAGGATCTTTTTGCATTTTCCATTTTCTTTGATTGTTGTGCCGATGTTCTCTATGGAATCTTCTGCACCTGAGATTCTCTCTTCCATCTCTTGTATTCTGTTGCTGATGCTCAAATCTATGGTTCCAGATTTCTTTCCTAGGGTTTCTATCTCTAGTGTTGCCTCGCTTTGAGTTTTCTTTATTGTGTCTACTTCCCTTTTTAGGTCTAGTATGGTTTTGTTCATTTCCATCACCTGTTTGTATGTTTTTTCCTCTTTTTCTGTAAGGACTTCTACCTGTTTGATTGTGTTTTCCTGTTTTTCTTTAAGGACTTGTAACTCTTTAGCAGTGTTCTCCTGTATTTCTTTAAGTGATTTATTAAAGTCCTTCTTGATGTCCTCTACCATCATCATGAGATATGCTTTTAAATCTAGGTCTAGGTTCTCAGGTGTGTTGGGGTTCCCTGGACTGGGCGAAGTGGGTGTGCTGGGTTCTGGTGATGGTGAGTGGTCTTGGTTCCTGTTAGTAAGATTCCTCCGTTTACCTTTCGCCATCTGGTAATCTCTGGAGTTAGTAGTTATAGTTGACTCTGTTTAGAGATTGTTCTTCTGGTGATTCTGTTACCGTCTATCAGCAGACCTGGGAGACAGATTCTCTCCTCTGAGTTTCAGTGCTCAGAGCACTCTCTGCTGGCAAGCTCTCTTACAGGGAAGGTGCGCAGATATCTTGTATTTGGACCTCCTCCTGGCCGAAGAAGAAGGCCCAAAACAGGACCTTTCTCAGACACTGTGTTGCTTTGGCAGTTCCCAGGTGGTACAGACTCTCACCTAAGCAGACTAAATTCCTAAGTTCCTTGGAGTCCCGGGACCAAGATGGCGACCTCTGCTGCTGTGGCTTAGGCCGCCTCCCCAGCCGGGCGGGCACCTGTCCTCCGGTCCGGAAGGTGGCTGGCTGTCCCCGGCCCACAAAGGGTGCTGCCTCAGCGCCTCTGTGCTTCCGCCTGTTCCAGAAGCTGTCAGGTTCTCTGGCGCACCCTCTCACCTGTTCAGACTAATTTCCTAAGTTCGGCGGGTCTCGGACCAAGATGGCGACCGCTGCTGCTGTGGCTTAGGCCGCCTCCCCAGCCGGGCGGGCACCTGTCCTCCGGTTCGGAAGGTGGCCGGCTGTCCCCGGCCCACAAAGGGTGCTGCCTCAGCGCCTCTGTGCTTCCGCCTGTTCCAGAAGCTGTCAGGTTCTCTGGCGCACCCTCTCACCTGTTCAGACTAATTTCCTAAGTTCGGCGGGTCCCGGACCAAGATGGCGACCGCTGCTGCTGTGGCTTAGGTCGCCTCCCCAGCCGCGGCATTCTGTTCTTGTGGCTGTCTTCTTTTAGTTTTGTTGAGGGATTATCTTCTTGTTTTTTTCTAGGGCGTGGTTCCCGTCCTTGTATTGGTTTTTTTCAGTTATTATCCTTTGAAGGGCTGGATTCGTGGAGAGATAATGGGTGAATTTAGTTTTGTCGTGGAATACTTTGGTTTCTCCATCTATGGTAATTGAGAGTTTGGCTGGGTATAGTAGCCTGGGCTGGAATTTGTGTTCTCTTAGTGTCTGTATAACATCTGTCCAGGCTCTTCTGGCTTTCATAGTCTCTGGTGAAAAATCTGGTGTAATTCTGATAGACTTGCCTTTATATGTTACTTGACCTTTTTCCCCTTACTGCTTTTAGTATTCTATCTTTATTTAGTGCATTTGTTGTTCTGATTATTATGTGTCGGGAGGAATTTCTTTTCTGGTCCAGTCTATTTGGAGTTCTGTAGGCTTCTTGTATGTTCATGGGTATCTCTTTCTTTAGATTTGGGAAGTTTTCTTCAATAATCTTGTTGAAGATGTTTGCTGGTCCTTTGAGTTGAAAATCTTCATTCTCATCCACTCCTATTATCCGTAGGTTCGGTCTTCTCATTGTGTCCTGGATTTCCTGGATGTTTTGAGTTAGGATCTTTTTGCATTTTCCATTTTCTTTGATTGTTGTGCCGATGTTCTCTATGGAATCTTCTGCACCTGAGATTCTCTCTTCCATTTCTTGTATTCTGTTGCTGATGCTCGCATCTATGGTTCCAGATTTCTTTCCTAGTGTTTCTATCTCCACTGTTGCCTCACTTTGGGTTTTCTTTATTGTGTCTACTTCCCTTTTTAGGTCTTGGATGGTTTTATTCAATTCCATCACCTGTTTGGTTGTGTTTTCCTGCAATTCTTTAAGGGATTTTTGTGTTTCCTCTTTAATGTCTTCTACCTGTTTGGTTATGTTTTCCTGTAATTCTTTACGGGATTTTTGTGTTTCCTCTTTAATGTCTTCTACTTGTTTAGCAGTGTTCTCCTGTATTTCTTTAAGTGAGTTATTTAAGTCCTTCTTGATGTCCTCTACCATCATCATGAGATATGCTTTTAAATCCAGGTCTAGCTTTTCAAGTGTGTTGGGGTGCCCTGGACTGGGCGAAGTGGGAGTGCTGGGTTCTGATGATGGTGAGTAGTCCTGGTTTCTGTTAGTAAGATTCTTACGTTTACCTTTCGCCATCTGGTAATCTCTGGAGTTAGTTGTTATAGTTGTCTCTGTTTAGAGATTGTTCCTCTGGTGATTTTGTTACACTATATCAGCAGACCAGGGAGACTAGCTCTCTTCCCTGAGTTTCAGTGGTCAGAGCAGTCTCTGCAGGCAAGCTCTCCTCTTTCAGGGAGGTGCACAGTTATCTGGTGTTTGGACCTCCTCCTGGCCGAAGATGAAGGCCCAAAACAGGATTTTTCCCAGAAGCTGTGTTGCTTTGGCCTGCAGACTGCCCGCTGCGGAGTCCCAGAATCAAGGTGGCCCCTGCGGAACGTGAGGCAGAAGCCTCTCGGGCCGGGTGGACCCCTGTGCTCTCACCAGGAAGGTGGCCGGTTGTCTGGAACCGGAAATGGCGCCGCCTCAGAGGCTCTGTGGCTCTCGCCCGTTCCAGAAGCTGCTGGCCTCTGTGTTCCACACTCTCACCCGCAGACCGCCGGCCGCGGGGTCTCGGAACCAAGGTGACCCCCGCGGAACGTGAGGCAGAAGCCTCCCGGGCTGTGCGGACACCTGTGCTCTGACCAGGAAGGTGGCCGGTTGTCTGGAGCCGGAAATGGCGTCGCCTCAGAGCAATTTAAATATCTGTTCCCAAAAGAGAAGAGGAAAATGTTGTAACTAAATTATAATTTCAAAAGTTACAATGGGTGTGGGGAAATCCCCTTCCTTCTAGAGCTAAGTGTTCTGGAATTTTTTTTTTTTAATTTGTCACCACCAGAGTGATCTGGGAAGAGGGAACGTTCATTCAGAAAACAATTCCACCAGATTAACTTGTAGGCAAGCCCCTGGTGCATTTACTTCATTGATGATTGATGTGTAAGAACCCAGCTCACTGTGGGCAGTGCCAAGCCTAAGTTGGTGGTTCTGGGTGCTAAAAGAAGCAGGCTGAGTGAGCTATGGTGAACAAACCAGTAAACAGCACACCTTCATGATCTTTGCATCTGCTCCTGATTCCAGGGTCTTGCTCTGTTTACTTCCGATCCTGACTTACCTCAGGAACTGAGTGTAAAGAGAGAGTTGTATCCTGAGATAACCTCTTCCCTCCACAAGTTGTTTCTGATCATAGTGTTTGGTCACAGGAATAGACACCTTAAATTCAGACACCATGTAAACCATTGAGGAATATGGGATTATGTCATTTTCAGGAAATAGATGTAAGTGCACATAATTGTCATATTAAATGCCTTACATTGATAAAGACAAGGACAAGGTCCCTTTTGTTTCATTTGAAGGTCTAAGTTTTTATGTAAAAATAAAATTACATGTGTATATGAACAAAGTAAAGGTTTCTTGGTCAATAAGGAGGACAAATGAGAAGTGGGATGTGAGAAGGAAGCGGGAGGTGCAGGAACAGTACACATATACTGTATTCTTGTATTCACGCGTCTCTGTGAAGCAGCACACTGTAGGATGAGGTGACTGCACTATGCATATTGAAAAGATTATGTTCTCAAGCTGAGCAGTGAGGGTGCACACCTTGAATCTCAGCACTCAGGAGGCAGGACTGGATCTCTGAATCTGAGGCAAGCTGGCTCTGTAGAGTGAGTTGCAACACAGAGTGCCAAGGCTATACAGAGAAACCCTGCCTCTTAACGCCCCTCCCCCAAAGATAAGGACATTTTTTTCTCATTCTGAACCCTGTCCAGTGCTACCTCTGAATTTGAGACATGAAGTTCATTTTGCTCTTTTATGTGTGGTAATTCCATACATGTTGGTACTTAATACTTGATTATATCATTGCTGTCAGCTATACTCAAATCTATTCTCTCCCAGCTTGTTCTGCTAACTCAATATTGGACTTAAGGTTTTGCAATTTATGATTTGTTCTTTATCATTATACTTTGGATAAATTCTGACAATGTGAATTTAAGAAAGTGATGCTATGCCTCCTTCCTTTCCTTCTTTAGATAGAGCTTACAGAATTGTATTATTATGCGCTGTTGCTTGAGTATTTGTTCAGAATTTTTTTCCAGACCCTCCTGTGCACCAATATCTGAAACTAAGCATGACCTTATATTACACTGTGTCCTATAGGGCTGTAACCCATACATCTTCTCCATGTGCCTTAAAATCCCTATAAAAGACTGACAATACTCAGCACAGTATAAAAATTACATGAAATGATCATCTTTAGGGGGTAATGCACACATAATATAGGCAAAAATAATTTCAGAGATGCTCATTTTAATAAAATTTCCAAAGCAAAATGACTACATTAGCATAGAGGAAAGGATGCATATTCAATTATAAATTCCAAATCAACATATGTAGATTGTAAACATGCCACAAGAACAAGTGTCAGTTGTTCCCTGCTTCAAAACAGGAAGTGAGAATATTGTGAGGCTTAGTCATAAAGCTTATTATATTAGAAAAAGATGGGTTGGATTAGTGTGGAATGGCATCTTCAGCAAAGCCTGACAACCTACCTGCAGTTAGTCCTCAGAACTCACATGGTGGAAAGAGACACCAACCCTGAAGATCTCCTCTAAATGCCATGTGCACAGAGGCACAACCATGGTTCCTTTAACCAGAAAAATGCAGTGCACATTTTGAAAGATTTCTTTATTCTTTACACAATGAGATTCTTCTTCCTCATTGAATCAGATTTTGTTGTCAAGAATTCCAAATGCTCTGCTCCTCATTGGTCCTCTGTCCTTGTTTTTGCAACACTTTGTTTTCTGACAATATAAACCACAGTTCTGAAATGAACAGCAAGCAACCACTGCTTAATAATTAGACTGAGTCACACATACCAGCCTCATAGGCATCTATACACATCAAGCAAAGTCTCTTAGGGTAATAAAAAACAGAGCCACAAATTGACAGTTACTTCCTCTCCTTTCAGTGGTCCCTGAAAATGCTGACAGTGCACCTTCAGCAAGGGGACAGAAAGAGCCACCAGTAGAGATGATGAAGGTAAGGTGCCCCCCCCTAAAATAGAAGGCTTTCACTATCCCCTTATGTTGTAGTTATGTTGATTAACAAAAGAAATATGTATCATGGGTATTAAAGGGTTTGCTTAGGAAGAACAGGAAATGGAAATTTACCAGCTTATTCCTAATACAACTGAACATCGAAGCTTGCAGTGTCTTTTAGCACAGTTTGTATGAGGGAGCCATTTCTCCTGGAGATAAAAGTTCCTCTTTACATAAATGTACAATTTTAACTCAGAAGTTGACAACCACTTCTGGTTCCTATAATTTTAATGAAGTCTGTGTGTGTTCCTCAGAGATCACTGTGAGGGAAGTTTCCAGTGTATGGGTGTTGAGTGCTAAGACATGAGTATTGGTGTAAACCACTGAGGCAGGCCCTGGTGTAGAAAGGATTAATCTCACAATCAGGTAATAAAGGTGCTTATGCATGCTGCAATGTGGCCTAGGAAATACTCAGAAGAGACCAAACAGGTTGTATAATCTGGCCTTCAAACCAACAAAAGTGGTGGGAAGTGCCACAAACTATAGAGCCCCAGTTGTTCTGTGACACCATCATAAAATATACTAATATACTAATATATGGGACTTTTGCCCATTTTCATTGACATCGTACCATGTTGACATGCATTCCAAAGACCCATGCAAATAGAATTCAGCATGGCCTTTGCCTCATACTGTTTCCTTTAAATTTCAGGAGGAGACTAAAAAACGTAGACACAGTATGTATTATAGAATCTCTTAAGATACATTTTAGAAAGGAATTGCATAAACACTGGATATCCTTTTGTGAAGTGTATAATGGTGCTCTAGCTCACCTACTAGGAAGAACTTGTATTCAATTTTTTGAATGACTTCTTTGTTTGTTTTGTTTGTTTGTTAGTGTTCATTTTTTTTCTTAAGTATTACCTTAACTTAAAAGAAAAACTGGAGGTGTTTGTCTACCATAACTGGATTCAAGTATGATCTCTCTAAGTTGTTTAAGATGTGGTATACCAGGCAGTGTCTAAATCTGTTTTCCCTCAAGATAGGTACCCTAATTACCCAGTTCAATCTCCATTGACAAAGTATTGAAGTAACAAATTAGAGTACAGAGTTTACCTACAAAATATGAGTTGAAAGTTCATCACATGTGGTGCATTCATTTTTTTATGGTGGTAGTCTAGTGAAGAATAAGCCAGGGCACAAAGGTGAGTGATGAGGCTCTCCATGCAGATCAACAGACACTTTGTGGAGCAAGGACTTAGTGATGCCTATATTCCCAGCATCTTCCTTCAGTAGGTCAAAATCACAGAGATCCCAGACTCTGCCTTGACTACCTCAGTGGGCAGAGCCAGGACATTGCTCTCCATCTGCCTGCACTCATACATCCACAAGCATGAGAGGTAGAAATCCCACACACTTTTAGGCAGACCACAGATTCTGACAATGGGAGCTCAACACTGTATGAAGGGACATTTTGTCACCTACAATGACACCAAGCTGCCTTTCCAGTCTCCTCCAGTTGAGGGTTTATCTAGGTCTGACCAGATAAAGAAGCTGCCATTTGCACACCTTCATGTGAGAATGGGGTTGCCCTGACTTGGAGTCTGAGTCATCAGTGGGGCTCTGCAGGCTTTGGTGCCCTCCCGATTCTGTTCCTCAGTGACCAGACTCAGTCACTGAGAGCCAGGTCACAGTGTAAGGATGATGGAGGAAGGCCCTGTTCACTGATCCAGGAATCCCACAACTTCTTTTGGGTTGAAAGGTAGATTATACCTTCAGTTGTATCTGTCAGGGAAGATGGCCACTGATGCATGAATGCAGCTATCATTGTAACCTTGGGTGAAAAGTCAGAGGGTCTCACAGCTTGTTAACCTCTACATCCCACTAAGGCAATGCCATACATTGACCATGAGATGTAGCCGATAAGAATGAAGAGTAAACAAGTGTTGTACAATGTTCTGGAATACATGCATTCCTGAGTCCAGGTGCAGTTACTCCTATGCAGCTGAGGTCTTCTGGCCTGTCACAGACATCACAGGGCACTCCAGCAATGCCTGTGGTTTCTCCTACAGTGTACACTAAAGAGATTGATCTGTTCTAGCCTAGTGAGTCTCATGGGAAGTCCTTCTCAACCAACTAAGAAGGAAGTCTTTGTGTTGTAGTGAAGAGTTGGTGACTGAAGGCATTGCATGGGTGTGGCTGTGTGCTTGTGGCTCTAAGAAGGGTTAGAGTGATGCCCATTGGGCAGGATACTCACACAGCATGCTCAGTTGTGTGGCTCTTCCTTCTGTGTTTCCATATTCATCTATATGTAGGCTTTATCTAGGATTCCTGTGATGTCCATTCAATGCCTAACTCCTTGTACATGACATGCAGTGATCCTCCTGAAGCACCAGTCTCACTCTGATGACTGTACCTGGAACAAGCAGTCAGATTAAAGGCACAAATACTCAGTAGTCGTTAGTTTGCTTGAGTTTTCTTCCAAGAAGCTGACATGATTCCCTATTATAACTGCATTCTCAGTTTTTTCTATCTTAAGAGGAATTTGTCATAAGACAACTGTAGTCCCTCAGGACACGCAGAGACTTCCAGTCTCTAAGGCTACATCTACAAAAGCAACTGAAATAAAAGCAAAAGGTACTGTGGGAATTTTATAATTTTGTCCAAATATATATAATAGCTAAAAATTATTTTGTTTAACATGTAAATCTATAGATAAGTTAATACTATATTTACACATGAATATATACACAAATGAATAATGTTCATTTATATATGTATCATATATATGTGTGTATATAAATATATATAAAATCTTTTTTTTAATTAGGTATTTTCCTCGTTTACATTTTCAATGCTATCCCAAAGGTCCCCCATACCCACCCCCCCAATCCCCTACCCACCCACTGCCCCTTTTTGGCACTGGTGTTCCCCTGTACTGGGGCATATAAAGTTTGCAAGTCCAATGGGCCTCTCTTTGCAGTGATGACCGACTAGGCCATCTTTTGATACATATGCAGCTAAAGACAAGAGCTCCCGGGTACTGGTTAGTTCATATTGTTGTTCCACCTATAGGGTTGCAGTTCCCTTTAGCTCCTTGGGTAATTTCTCTAGCTCCTCCATAAGGGGCCGTGTGACCCATCCAATAGCTGACTGTGATCATCCACTTCTGTATTTGCTAGGCCTCGGCATAGTCTCACAAGAGAGAGCTATACCTGGGTCCTTTCAGCAAAATCTTGCTAGTGTATGCAATGGTGTCAGCATTTGGAAGCTGATTATGGGATGGATCCCTGCATATGGCAATCACTAGATGATCCATCCTTTCGTCACAGCTCCAAATTTTGTCTCTGTAACTCCTTCTATGGGTGTTTTGTTCCCATTTCTAAGAAAGGGTAGAGTGTCCACACTTTGGTCTTCGTTCTTCTAGAATTTCATGCGTTTGGCAATTTGTATCTTATATCTTGGGTATCCTAAGTTTCTGGGCTAATATCCACTTATCAGTGAGTACATATTGTGCGAGTTCCTTTGTGATTGGGTTACTTCACTCAGGATGATACCCTCCAGGTCCATCCATTTGCCTAGGAATTTCATAAATTCATTTTTTAATAGCTGAGTAGTATTCCATTGTGTAAATGTACCACATTTTCTGTATCCATTCCTCTGTTGAGGGGCATCTGGGTTCTTTCCAGCTTCTGGCTATTATAAATAAGGCTGCTATGAACATAGTGGAGCATGTGTCCTTCTTACCAGTTGGGGCATCTTCTGGATATATGCCCAGGAGAGGTATTGTTGGATCCTCCGGTAGTACTATGTCCAATTTTCTGAGGAACCGCCAGACTGATTTCCAGAGTGGTTGTACAAGCCTGCAATCCCACCAACAATGGAGGAGTGTTCCTCTTTCTCCACATCCTCGCCAGCATCTGCTGTCACCTGAATTTTTGATCTTAGCCATTCTGACTGGTGTGAGGTGGAATCTCAGGGTTGTTTTGATTTGCATTTCCCTGATGATTAAGGATGTTGAACATTTTTTCAGGTGCTTCTCTGCCATTCGGTATTCCTCAGGTGAGAATTCTTTGTTCAGTTCTGAGCCCCATTTTTTTAATGGGGATATTTGATTTTCTGAAGTCCACCTTCTTGAGTTCTTTATATATGTTGGATATTAGTCCCCTATCTGATCTTAAGTATAAATATAACCCCAGAATTTTAAATGCATTTAACATCACCTCACACTCTAATTCAATGGCATGAACCAGTCTGAAGCTGAGGCTTATCCTATGTGAGTCATTGGGGCGTCCCCTGGTATAGACAGGAATGCGTGAACCACCCTCTCATACTTTCTCTCGGTTACTTGATGTAGTAATTTTTGAATATCTCATGATTGAGGGTAGAATTCAATGAAGTACCAGAATTTTTGGTCTGATCTGAGTGGCTAGGATCCTAGGAATGGTCATGTTACACATTGGACTTGAAGAGAGTAAAACCATTTGAAAGATATCAGTAAAGGGAAGTGAAATGGCTGCTTTGAAGGTCAGGAAGTGCACTTTGTGATTTGAATATATTCTTTCCCAAGACACTTGCTCTTTTCAGTCAGTGTCACTGCGTAACGTCCAAGCTTTTGCTTAGAGTAGCTACACTTTAATGTCTGACTCACCTATTTTTCCCAGTTGTAGCAAAATACTGTAAATAAAACATCCTAAAGAAGGAATGTCTTTGTCTTTCAATGAAATTTAATCTTATAGACCATAAACAGGGTAAAGCTATACCCAGAGACTGATATTTATGACAGAGTCACACTACAACCCAGTCCAAGAGAAACAAAAAACCAAAATAATGAATGCCTCTTTTCAGCTCACTTTCTTCTTTTTATATAGTCTTGATTCTTACTTAAGTAATAATGTCACACAGTTTATTTGTCTTCCCACCTCAGCTAGACTAAATGCTATAATCTAATACTTTCATGTCCAATATCTGAATATCATCTATTTGACAGCTGAGACTAACCACGACAATGTCTGTGAAATATTGTCTTCCGTTTGTATATAACCTGGATAGAGGCAGTCTATCTGATGAGGGACAATGTTTTTTTTTCCCTGCACTCACAGAATCCTGTAGGTAATAATCTAGCAGTGTAGACCCAGGGCCCCTTCCTGTCATCCTTCAGGACTTATAGCAGCCCATATATGATCTTCAGTTCACTGCTAACTCTTGCTTCCTGTGGTACCAACATAGTAGAGTTGTTAGATTGACAAGTGGCTGTTTACTCTGACAGAAGTACTATATCTGCAATGCCTGTTAAGCAAAGGCCTAGTGTTAATGTGTGTTCATATCCAGCCTATGCTCCTCAACCTGGACTGCCATGTGGGATGACTGAGGTATTCAACATATCTGAGCCTCTAATATATCAAGTGAGGAGAGCCCTGCTCTCTGGCCCCAGCATTGGCTCTTTTTAAATGAGTATTTGGTTCAGGCTCCAAACTGCAGAGGGTAGCTTAAGGAATTCCCATAAAGAACTGTCCATATTCCATGAGCAATGGGGTTCACCTCCTCTGGAATCCATCTTGCCATAGGCTGCATCTGTCCTCTGTGTTGGCCATATTTGTGGTCTTTTCCTGTGATCATCTGGACTACTTCCCTTTGAAGGGACTTGAATTTATAACCTGAGGAGAGTGTAGGTTTTTCCAGTGTCTTCCCTCTTCACTAGGTTCAAGGCCTTTGTCTTCACAAGTGTGTCTGATTTTTCTGCATTCCATCATTGTACAACTAGGCGTAGCTCCCCTTTATAGGCAGTCTCTCTGGTGTTAATGCATTGTGTCTCCTCACAATAAACTTGAGAGCTCTTATTTCTGAGCAAAGTGTCCCTAGCATCATCCATTTCCTTTCTCTAGTCCCTTCCTCTGGATGCCACGTTGTCTCTAGACCCCGTCCTTAGAAACGTGTCAAAGAATGGATATTCTTTCTACCTGGTAACAATGAAACATTGCTCAAAGGAGTCACCATGTTGAGTTTCCATGTGCCTGGTCTTTTTTTCCACATTTTTCTCTTCCTTAATAATCTCATCAGAGTCAGGAGACTACCAAAAGAGAAGAGGACAGAACAGAAAACATCTTGGAGTGTACATGCCCAAAAAAATGGTTGAATCTTTATAGGTCACTTGACTCATTCCATTTCCTGGTAGACAAAAGTGAAAGGCTGCTGTGGAACATCTGAGGCACTTGAATATGAGGAACAAGAGGGAGGAATTGAGAATAATATCAGTTAGATGTTTTATAAACAGTGTGATAGAAGCACAATAAGAGAACAACTAAATAAACAAAAATGTCAAAGAAGCCTGAAAAAACGATTTCCCAAACTATGGAAAGTAACAAAGATAAGTCATGGATCTGTGATCATCTATTTGGACCCTTTGAAACACCTGAGCCTTTGACATCAATTAGTGCAATGTCCAATGTGGAGCCTTCCATGTACACACTTTTTGTATGTGACTTCATCTTGCACAGAAAGGCAGAACCCTCTAAGATTTGTCTACCTTTGAGCCTTATCTAGGAAAAGCCACATGTCCTTGCAAAAAAGGCCTCTGTTCATATTTTGAATTGTAACATTTAAAAGGTTTTCAAATATACTTTACAAATCAAAATGCCATAAATATCGGAATACTGTATGTTCATAAGCACTCAAAACACAGGTAGATCACCCATTTTGCAATGTATTTCCATAATGTAAAATGTGTGATGAAATATTGTGCTTTACTGGAGCAAGATATAGCTGTCTCCTGAGAGGCTCTGCCAGAGCCTGACCAATACAGATATTGATGCATGCAGCCAACCAACAGACTGAGCACAGAGACCCCAGTGGAGGAGTTAGGGGACAGACTGAAGGAGCTGAAGGAGTTTGCAACTCCATAGGCAGAACAACAATATTAGCCAACCAGACCCCCAAACCTCCCAGGGACTAAACCACCAACCAAAGAGTACACATGGAGGGACCCATGTCTCCAGCTGCACATGTAGCAAAGGATTGCCTTATCTGGCATCACTGTGAGAGGAGGCCCTTGGTCCTGTGGAGGCTTGATGCCCCAGCATAGGGGAATGCTAGGCTGCTGAGGCAGGAGTGTGCGGGTGGATAGGGGAGCAACTTCATAGAAGCTGGGGTAGAGGTAAATTAATAAAATAACCAATAAAATAAATAAATAAAATTTTATTTATTTTTCTTTTTTTTTTACTATGTATTTTCCTCAATTACATTTCCAATGCTATCCCAAAAGTCTCCCACCCCGCCCCCCACTTCCCTACCTACCCATTCCCATTTTTTGGCCCTGGTGTTCCCCTGTACTGGGGCATATAAAGTTTGCTTGTCCAGTGGGCCTCTCTTTCCAGTGATAGCCAGCTAGGCCATCTTTTGATACATATGCAGCTAGAGTCAAGAGCTCCGGGGGTACTGGTTAGTTCATATTGTTGTTCCACCTATAGGGTTGCAGATCCCTTTAGCTCCTTGGCTACTTTCTCTAGCTCCTCCATTGGGAGCCCTGTGATCCATCCAATAGTTGACTGTGAGCATCCACTTCTGTGTTTGTTAGGCTCTGGCCTAGTCTCACAAGAGACGGCTATATCACGGCCAAACGAAATTGACAAAATTGAGTTTTGGATTTTTTTTCTTTTTTTTTTTCAGGAGAGGGTTTCTCTGTGTAGCCCTGGCTGTCCTGGAACTCACTTTGTAGACCAGGCTGGTCTCGACCTCAGAAATCAGCCTGCCTCTCCCTTCCCAAATGCTGGAATTAAAGGCGTGAGCCACCACCGCCCATTTGGTTGTTTTTTTTTTTTTTTTTTTTTTTTTTTTTTTTTTTGGTTTTGTTTAAATTGATGCTATTCCTTTGTATTCACAATTATGAATCGAGGATGATGAGTCTCCATGTTCTAACTTTAAGCAATAATCTAGAGAAACATGAATGTTTGCCTTAAATAGTTGTGTAAAGTAAGCTACAAGGTGCACGGAGGCTCAGCATGTTGAAACACTTGCTTTACACACATTAGTAATTTGTTTTGGAAACCTAGGGCACAACTAAATACCAGGCATTGCCATGTGCATCCATATCTCAGCATAGGCAGTTGCAGAGAAAGGAGAATTTGGGAGCTTGTTGCCTCCAAACCTTCATCCAGCTCCAGTGACGAGACCTTGTTGAAAACTAAGAGCAAGAGTTGTTTTAATTTACTTCTTTAATTCTTTGAGGATTGAATATGATTACCTTTTTCCCATTAATTTATTTATTCAATTCACATCCTGACCACAACAACCCTGCTACCAGTCATCCCTTCATACAGATCCTCTCTGCAAACCCCCCTTCCACTCTGAGAAAGGGGAGCCCCCTCTTTCCAGTGCCAACACACATCAAGTCACTGCAGGACTAGACAGGCATATTGTTTCCCACTGTGGCCAAACAATGTAGGCCAGTTAAGGGGAACAGGATCAATATCAGGCAACCATCAGGTACAACCCTCAATCCAATTCTTGGGGTGCTCACATGAAGACTAAGCTGCACATATGCTATATATATGCAGGATCCTAAGTCCAGCCTGAGCTTGCTCTTTGGTTGGTGGTTCAGTCTTGGGGAGTCCCCAAGGGCCTAGGTTAGTTGACTCTCTTGGATTTCTTGAGTCTGTATCCCCTCTGGGTCTCTCAATTCTTCCCCCAACTTTCCAAGATCATTCCCACAAGACTTCCTGAGCTCTGTCTAATATTTGGCTATGGGTCTCTGCTTCAGTCAGCTGCTGGATAGAGCCTCTCAGAGAACAGTTTGCTAGAGTCCTGTCTACAAATATTACAAAGTATCATTAATAGTGTCAGGGATTGGTTTTGCCTATGAGGAGGGTCTCAAGTTGATCCAGTTATTGGTTGAATATTCCTTCAGTCTCTGCTCCATCTTTGTCCCTGTATTTCTTGTTGGTAGGACAAACCTTAGGTTGAATATTTTGTGGATAGATTGGTGTCTTTATCCCTTCACTGGGAGTTCAACCTGGCTACAGGAGGTGGCCACTTAGTCTCCCTATGCTCCACTGCTAGGAGTCTCATCTAGGGTCACCTTCATAGACTTCCTGGAGCCTCCCCCAAACCACATCTCAGGTCTCTGACACCACCTAGAGATGCACTGTTGCACCTAATTTTAAAAATGCAAGCTTGATCCAGCTAGGCTCTGGGACTAGTAGATGCTCTTCTGACACCTAGTCAGCTCCCACAGTAACTAATGCTTCTAGAGATCCCGGCTATCCTCTGAGAACAGACACCTGTATTGCTGAAAGTGCCGCCCATTCCTCCTTGACTGGTGCCAGAAACGGCCAGCTCACCCAGCTCCCAAGGCTAGCTTCACCAACCCAATCCAGTCTGTTTGTTCCCTGCCAATTGCCTGCAATGGCCATCTCACCCAGCCCCGTGGAAGGAGAACACAACAGACTTTTATTTTAAACCCTACCAGATAACTCAAAGAATATCCTGTCCCATCCTACTGAGTCTGTGGAGGCTACAATCCATCAGTGCCCTGAGAGACCTACTGTCCGAAGCTTCCTATCCATCCCACAAGCTGTGCGACTCCCAATCCTCTCACTCCCCCCCTTCCTGTCCGGCTTGGAAATCGCCTTATCCTTCATCACCCAGCAATTAGCTTCTGCCATCTTTATTGACCCAATAAACAATTAGGCAACCTTCCCCTACAATGTACCACCTCACTGTCCACTACCTATTTCTGCTCACTCTCTCAGCCTTTGCTCTGCCTACACCTAATCCTACACCTTGTTCCCATCCCTATGTCCCTCCCACACAGTTCCCTCCTTTCATCCACCTCCAATGATTATTTTATCTACCTTCTGAATGAAATTCAAAGATCCTCACTTATTCCCTCCTTAATATTTAGCTTCTTGGGGTCTGTGTATTTATTAGTACATGGCTATCCTGTAGTTTATGGCTAATGTCCACTTATAACTGAGTACATACCATGCATGTCCTTTTGAGTCTGGGTTACCTCACTGAACATGATAGTAGTTCTATCTATTTGCATGAGAAGTTCACGATGTCTTTGTTTTTAATGGCTGAGTAGTATTCCATTGTGTCGATATACCTCATTTTCTGTGTTCATTTTCAGTTGAAAAACATCTAAGTTGTTTGCAGTTTCTGGTTATTTCATATATAGCTGCTATGAACATAGTTCAGCAAATGCCCTTGTGTGATAGGGGAGCTCCTTTGAATATATGCCCAGGAGTTACAGTATAGCTGGGTCTTGAGGTAGAACTAATCCCAGTCTTGTGAGAAACTGCCAAATTGATTTCTAGAATGGTTGCATAAGTTTGCGCTCTCACTAGCAATGGAAGAATGTTTCCCTTGTTCCACATGCTCACCAGCATTTGCTCTCAGTTGGACATTTGATCTTAACCATTCTTATGGGTATAACGTGTAATCTCAGAGCTATTTTAATTTTCATTTCCCTCATGAATAGGGGCATTGAACATTTCTGTTCATGTGTTTCATGGCCACTAGAGGTTAAGGGTTCTCTGTTTACCTTTGTACCTAATTTATAATTGGGTTATTTGGTTTATTCATATATAACCTCTTGAGTTCTTTACATATTTTGGATATTAGCCAACTGTCAGATATAGAGTTAGTGAAAATCTTTTTTCATTCTATGTGCTGCTGTTTTGTCCTACTGATGGTATTCTTTGACTTACAGAAGCTTTTCAGTTTCATAATTTCCCATTTATTAATTGTTGATCTTAATGTGTGAGCTGTCAGTGTTCTGTTGAGGAAATTCTCTCCTGTGCCAATGCATTCAAGATTAGATTTGTTGTATATTATTTTATGTTGAGGTCTTTGATCCACTTGAACTTGGGTTTTGTGCAGGGAGATAAATATGGATCTACTTGCATTTTTCTACATGCATATATCCAGTTAGTCCAGCACCTTTTCTTGAAGATGCTCGCTCTTTTCCACTGTATGGTCTTGGTTTCTTTGTCAAAAATTGTCAGTAGGTGTTATAAGTTTATTTCAGGGTCTTCCATTCCATTCCATTCCATTCCATTGATGAATTTTTCTGTTTCTATACCAATACCATGAAGTTTTCAATTTTTTAAAAATATTTTTTCATTAGGTATTTTCTTCATTTACATTTCAAATGCTATCCCCAAAGTCCCCCATACCTTCCCCCCAACTCCACTAACCCCCCCCCCCACTTCCCCGTCTTGGAACTGGTATTCCCCTGTACTGAGGCATATAAAGTTTGCAAGACCAAGGGCCCTCTCTTTCCACTGATGGCTGTCTGAGGTGTGTTTCTTGTATAAATTAGAATGGTGAATAATATTTAGGCATCCACTCTGTTAGCCTGTGTCTTTTTAATGAGGAATTAATCCCGTTGATGTTGTGAAATATTAATGAGTGTTTATTGTTAATTCCTATCATTTTAATGTTGCTGGTGGCTGTGTGTGTGTGTGTGTGTGTGTGTGTGTGTGTATGTGTGTTTCTTTTTTTGGTTTTGCTGGTGTGATGATTTATTTCTGTGGTTTATTGGGTATAGTTACCCTCCTTGTATTAGACTTTTACTTCTAGTGACTTCTGAAGGCTTATATTAGTGGAATGAAACTGTTGAAATTTGGTTTTGTTATACTATATTCTGTTTTATCCATGTATGGTGATTGAAGGTTTAGCTGGCTATAGTGTTCTGGGATGAGATTTTTGGTCTTAGTGTCTGCCAGTCATTTTCCCAGGCCCTCTGACTTTTAGATTCTCTGTTGAGAAGTTAGGTGTGATTTTGATAAGCCTGCCTTTTTATATGGCCTTTTTTTTTCAGTTTTCAATATTCTTTCTTTGTTCTGTACTTTTAGTGCTTTGATTATTGTGTGGCAGGAGGATTTTCTTTTCTGGTTCAATCTATTTGGCATTCTGCAAGTTCTTTGTACATTTATAATCATCTCTTTCTATAGGTTTAGGAAGTTTGTATGATTTTGTTGACAATATTTTTCTGGGATTTTGAGTTGTGAATCTTCTCCTTTTTCTATTCCTATTATTCATAGATTTGCTTTTTTCATAGTGTCCCAAATTCTTTGGATGTTTCAAGTCACAATCTTTTTAGATTAAGCATTTTCTTTGACCAATGTATGAATTCCTTCTCTCATATCTTCTAAGCCTGAGACTCTCTCTTCCAACTCTTGTATTCTGTTGGTGATACTTGCATCTATAGTTCTTGTTTCAGGATTGCCTAAGTTGTATTTTCTTTATTGCTTCTATTTCCATTTTCAGTTCTTGACCAGTTTTATTAATTTCCTGTTTGATTACATTTTCCTGTATTTCTTTATATTTATTCCTTTCCTCCTTAAAAGACTCTGTGTTTGATTGTATTTTCCTGTATTTCTTCAAGGGATTTGTTTCCTCTTTTAAATGCCTCTACCATCTTCATTAGATTAGATTTTTCTTGTGTTACAAGTGTCTTAGGATATTCATAGCTTACTTAGCAGCATTGCTGGATTTTAGTGGTGCCATATTGCCCTTTTTTGTTTTGTTTTGTTTTTTTAAAGATTTATTTATTTATTATTTGTAAGTACACTGTAACTGTCTTCAGACACTGCAGAAGAGGGTGTCAGATCTTATTGTGCATGATTGTGAGCCACCATGTGGTTGCTGGTATTTGAACTCAGGACCTTCAGAAGAGCAGTCAGTACTCTTAACTGCTGAGCCATCTCTCCAGCATGGTTTTTTTTTTTTGTTGTTGTTGTTGTTGGTTTTTTTTTGTTTTTTGTTTTGTTTTGTTGGTTTGTGTTTGTTTGTTTTTGTTGTTGTTGTTCTTAAGCTGACCTTTAGTTATGTTATCCATTGTTCTGTTAGGCCTAATAGACCCTGATGGCAGTAGGCTTCTGGGGTAGCAGATAGAGTTGGTTGGCCAAGATGGCACTAGGCCTCCTAGGACGCTGACAGAGATGGTCATCTCTGATGGCATCAAGCCTCTGATTGTCTGAGTGACAGCAGGCCTACAGGGATACAGTCAGAACTTATGGTTCCTGATGGCTACAAGCCTCTGGGATTGCAGGTAGGGATATGGATAGGTATATGGAGCACAGAGGGGATGGGGCAGACCTTATGGCTGATGAGCTTGCTTCAGGGAATTCAGGCATGAGGATTTCACCTGGTTGCCCCAGGTGCCTACAGGTCTCCAGGGATACAGTCAGAGCTATAATCCAGGGAAGAAAGTACAAAAGGGACAAAGTAGAACATACTGGTGCTGAGTATGCTGGGTCCACTTTACATCATTCTATTCCTCCTTCTCTCCAGTCCAATGCATCCCATATTCTCCCTTCAAATATATTACCTCTTCTATTATAACTGTTATTACATAAGGATAAATCCATTTAATGTTACTCTTATATATGTGCATGTGTGTGTTTAGTGCTGTTAGTTTGGAATTAGATCATCTGTGAGGGGTCCACTCCTGGAGAAAACTGATTCTCTCTAAACATTGATTACCTGTAGCTCTTGTTATACAGTGGCATATCAATAGAGGTTGTCTTGATGCTGGTCCTGTTTAAGCAACTATACGGTTGAGATTTCATGGCCTTATCATCTTTGTCATATCTGTTGATTAGATCATTTTTATACTAAGCACTTTCTTTTTATAGTTTTTTTTTTAATATTCTGGATATGAATGCTGTATCAGAGATGCAGCTGGCAAAAACTCTTTCTCTTCTATTTTCATCTTCAGGGCTGATTTTTGTTGTTGTTATACAGACCTTTTTGTTGTTTTATGAGTTATATTTGTCCATTTCGGCGTTAATTACTGAGTAAATGAAGACCTATTCAGAAAACCTTTGGTTGCTGCCTCTGTGTTTATTCGACTGTTTCAGCTTTTAAGATTTCACTTTTAGGCCTTTGATCCATTTAGAGTTGATTTGCGGCAGAGTAATAGACAAAGCTCTAATTTCATGACTAAACATGTGTTTTCCCCACTTTCTTTGCTTTCCCCTCACCATTAGTTGAAGATGCTGGATATGCTTATTTAGAATAATGACCGAGAATAAAAAGTTTTAATTGTGTGCATGAGTCTTCTGTGTTGTTGATATACATATCTATGTTGTGCCATGACTATGCTATCTTTGTTACTAAAACTGCAATAGAGCATCATATCTGGGATGTTAATCGCTCCAACATGGTCACTTGCACAGGATTGCTTTGGCTACTCTGGATCCGTTTGTGCTTCCACATGAGATTTTAGGACTTTTGTAATTTTGTGAAGAAGGTCACATGGATTTTGAATTTCATTGCATTGACTATTGGAATTTCTTTGTTAAGATGATCATTGTTAATTCTACCAATCCAAGAGCATAATGGGGATTCCACTTTCTAGTGTCTCCTTCAGGGATATAATGTTTTCGCTGTAGAGATCTTTCACTTCCCTTTTTAAATTTACTTCTAAATATTTAATTTTGGAGGCTACTATGAATATGAATGTTTCCTTGATCTCTTTTTCAGCTTGCTTTGTATTGGTATATAGAAAGTTTTCTGATTTTTAAAGTTGAATTTGTATTCTAGCACTTTATTGATAATGTTGCTTATTTTTGTTGGGGTTTTGGAAATCTATACTTACATAAAACATCACCTTACAATAGGGATACTTTTACTTTTTCTATTTTATACACTTGGTTGAAGGCTGTGGGTTAGCTTCAGTAAGTCAGAATGCATATATCACTGCTATCCCTGGCCTGGGTCTGGGGGAAGGCAGCAGGGACAGTGGGAATAGAGTCAGATTTACCAAGAGAAATAGCAGATCCAACTTCTACCTGGCTCTTGAGGAATTTGTGGATACAGAGACATGTGGTAACAATTTTGTCTCAGACAAGTCCAAAAAGCAAATGGATCAGGCTACTACCTGGATCTGAAACTGAGAAGTGAGATGGGGTAAGGGTTCTAGATGAGAGCTAAAAAGACAGCCCAAGTCTGTAGACTCCGTCTGTCTCTGAATCTACCTGGTCTGAATGGATGGTCAGAGATGCCCAGGGTAATGTGAGTATCCTAGGTTACACTTAGGAAGAAGAGTCATCCTTTCCAAGAAAATGGATGCCTCTCCCATGCCCAATGACCTGAAATTGAAATCTCCGGAACATATATGACAAATGAGGAGAAAGGGATCTACAAGTTGTTCTCTGAAATGCAAAAGTGTCCCACCAAACAAAATATGTGTGAAAACTTAATTTAATAATACACAATCAAAGATGGATTATTATGTTACTTTGGGTTCCCCCTGTCTTGAAATGTAGCATTTCTGTTACTCATATCTCTCTAGGTCTTTCTTTAATGTGCCTTCAAGGGAAGACAAGCTAGCAGAAACCCAAGCAACTTGCTCATTAGGTCTAGTTACCTTAATTTTCTCACAGTTTTACCCATAACAAGCAAGGATGCTGCATAAGTTTTAAGCAGTTCCATGAGCTGACTGTCACTTTCTGTTCTCTTAGACATACCGGAGAATACTGAGACTATGGAGTCGGTAAGAAGGCTTTTCTTTAAGAGAGAAATGCTACTTTAGTGATCTTATTCTTCAGTCAAAATCCCATTTTAACAACAACATTGAGCAGGGTTATCTTGGGTCTTGAGAGACTTAGCTTAAGCAAGGGAAAAGTGGGATTGTAGTAGCCTGGTCCTGACTGAGCAGAGCACCAAAGCACCCAGTGTCAAGTGTCACATGCTGTGTGATGGGACCTTTCACTTTGGAGAAAAATGTTCCTCTTTTGGGAAATGTATAAATTTCATTTAGAAGTTGACAAGCATGTCAGGTTCCCTTTTTTGCATGCAGTATGTCCCACAAAAGTCAGTGTGGAGGAAGCTTCATATGTCCAGGTGGGAATGCTAAATGGTAAGACTTAACACATAAGCATTACCATAAATAATAGAGACCATATTGCAGAAGGGATTAATTCCACAGCTGACTTCTAAAGCTGCTCAAGCATGTTGCAGTTTGACTTACAGAACACTGGGCAGAGGACAAACAGTTAGTGGTAGATAATGTGGCCTTTGAAATAGGAAAAGTGGGAAGTGGCACAACTAGAAAATTCCAGTCTTCTGTGATACCATCACAGAATATACTAATACATAATCTGTCACTTAAAGATACTTACCTATGCTGATTGGCATTAAGAACATGTTGATATGCTTTTCAAAGACCCATGCAAACAGAAACTGGCATGACCTGCACTGCATACTCTTTTTCTCTCCTTTAAATTTCAGGTGGAAGAAAGAAAACAGAGACGCAGTATGTATTGCCAAGTCTCTTAAGACACATTTTAGAAACAAATGTGTCAATTTTGGGTAAACTGATACGTGAATGTAACACTATAAGTTACCTCTTGAGAAGAACTTTGACTTTGGTTTTAAAAATGGTAGTTTCCTAAGTTAAAAAAAAAAGGCTAAAGTCATTTGTGTAGACTCACTGGATCCATCTATGATCCCTGTAGTTAGTTTGGAATGGTGTATACCAGGTTGCATCTAAATCTGTTTTTGTCCAAGATAGTCATCCAGATTACCCACTCCAATCTCTAGTGAGAAGCTATTGAATTACCATAATAAGATACACATTTTACCTACAAAATATGAGTTGAAAGTTCATGAAATGTGGTGCATTCATTTCTTTATGGTGTTCTCTATGAGGTGAATGATGAGGCTCTCCATGCAATCAACAGACACTTTGTGGAGCAAGGACTTAGTGATGCCTATATTCCAAGCATCTTCCTTCAGTAGGTCAAAATCACAGAGATCCCAGACTCTGCCTTGACTACCTCAGTGGGCAGAGCCGGGACATTGCTCTCCATCTGCCTGTACACATGCATCCACAAGCATGAGAGGTAGAAATCCCATACACTTCTAGGCAGACCACAGATTCTGACAATGGGAGCCCCACACTGTATGAAGGGACATTTGTCACCTACAATGACACCAAGCTGCCTTTCCAGTCTCCTCCAGTTGAGGGTTTATCTAGGTGTGACCAGATAAAGAAGCTCCCATTTGCACACCTTCATGTGAGAACGGGGTTGCACTGACTTGGAGTCTGAGTCATCAGTGGGGCTCTGCAGGCTTTGGTGCCCTCCCGATTCTGTTCCTCAGTGACCAGACTCAGTCACTGAGAGGCAGGTCACAGTGTGAGGATGGTAGAGGAAGACCCTGTTCACTGATCAAGGAATCCCACAACTTCTTTTGGGTTGAAAGGTAGATTATACCTTCAGTTGTATCTGTCAGGGAAGATGGCCACTGATGCATGAATGCAGCTATCATTGTAACCTTGGGTGAAAAGTCAGAGGGCCTCACAGCTTCTTACCTCCCCTACATCACACTAAGGCAATGCCATACATTGCCTGTGAGATATAGTTGATAAGAATGAAGAGTAAACAAGTGTTGTACAATGTTCTGGAATGAATGCATTCCTGAGTCCAGGCGCAGTTACTCCTATGCAGCTGAGGTCTTCTGGCCTGTCACAGACATCACAGGGCACTCCAGCAATGCCTGTGGTTTCTCCTACAGTGTACACTAAAGAGATTGATCTGTTCTAGCCTAGTGAGTCTCATGGGAAGTCCTTCTCAACCAACTAAGAAGGAAGTCTTTGTGTTGTAGTGAACAGTTGGTGGCTGAAGGCATTGCATGGGTGTGGCTGTGTGCTTGTGGCTCTAAGAAGGGTTAGAGTGATGCCCATTGGGCAGCACACTCACACAGCATGCTCAATCGTGTGGCTCTTCCTTCTGTGTTTCCATATCCATGTATATTTAGGCTTTATCTAGGATTCCTGTGATGTCCATTCAATGCCTAACTCCTTGTACATGACATGCATGTACAAGGATCCTCCTGAAGCACCAGTCTCACTCTGATGACTGTACCTGGAACAAGCAGTCAGATCAAAGGCACAAATACTCAGTAGTTGTTAGTTTGCTTGAGTTTTCTACCAAAAGGTGACAAAACTTCATCTTTTTAATGTATTCCTAGTTACTGCACTATTAAAAAGAGTTGAAGAGAAGCAAGCTATGGCCCCTCCAGAGGTTTGTGGACCACAAGTCTGTAACATTCCTTCGCCTAAAACAAATGTCAGGCATGATAAAGGTACTGTGTGAATTCTAATTATCTATACTGGGTGATAATTTTTTTGTCTCATATGTCAATGTATAGAAAAGTTTAAGGCTTTTTTTCCTATGGAAACAATGCTGATATATCTATGTCTTTAATTGAAATACAACCACAGAGTTTAAAAATGCATTCAGTTTTTGGTCTCTCATTCAATAGCATGAACCAGTTCAAAGCTGAAGCACATCTTGCCCGAGTCAGGAGGTTTTCCCCTGTAGAGACAGGATTTGGTGACTTGCCCTCTAGTGCTTTCTCTCCTATGAGAGTGATGTAAATTGATTGTAGCAGATCTTTCTTTTTTTTTTTTCCATTTTTTATTAGGTATTTAACTCATTTACATTTCCAATGCTATACCAAAAGTCCCCCATATCCACCCACCCCCACTCCCCTGCCCACCCACTCCCCCTTTTTGGCCCTGGTATTCCCCTGTACTGGGGCATATAAAGTTTGCAAGTCCAATGAGCCTCTCTTTCCAGTGATGTCCGACTAGGCCATCTTTTGATACATATGCAGCTAGAGTCAAGAGCTCCGGGGTACTGGTTAGTTCATAATGTTGTTCCACCTATAGGGTTGCAGATCCCTTTAGCTCCTTGGCTACTTTCTCTAGCTCCTCCATTGGGAGCCCTATGATCCATCCATTAGCTGACTGTGAGCATCCACTTCTGTGTTTGCTAGGCCCCGGCATAGTCTCACAAGAGACAGCTACATCTGGGTCCTTTCAATAAAATCTTTCTAGTGTATGCAATGGTGTCAGCGTTTGGATGCTGATTATGGGGTGGATCCCTGGATATGGCAGTCTCTACATGGTCCATCCTTTTATCTCAGCTCCAAACTTTGTCTCTGTAACTCCTTCCATGGGTGTTTTGTTCCCAAATCTAAGGAGGGGCATAGTGTCCACACTTCAGTCTTCATTCTTCTTGAGTTTCATGTGTTTAGCAAATTATATCTTATATCTTGGTTATCCTAGGTTTGGGGCTAATATCCACTTATCAGTGAATACATATTGTGTGAGTTTCTTTGTGAATGTGTTACCTCACTCAGGATGATGCCCTCCAGGTCCATCCATTTGGCTAGGAATTTCATAAATTCATTCTTTTTAATAGCTGAGTAGTACTCCATTGTGTAGATGTACCACATTTTCTGTATCCATTCCTCTGTTGAGGGGCATCTGGGTTCTTTCCAGCTTCTGGCTATTATAAATAAGGCTGCTATGAACATAGTGGAGCATGTGTCCTTCTTACCAGTTGGGGCATCTTCTGGATATATGCCCAGGAGAGGTATTGCTGGATCCTCCGGTAGTACTATGTCCAGTTTTCTGAGGAACCGCCAGACTGATTTCCAGAGTGGTTGTACAAGCCTGCACTCCCACCAACAATGGAGGAGTGTTCCTCTTTCTCCACATCCACGCCAGCATCTGCTGTCACCCGAATTTTTGATCTTAGCCATTCTGACTGGTGTGAGCAGATCTTTCTAAAGAGTGACCTGGTATATGTCCAGTGACCCATGATTGAGGGTTGAAGTCAAACCAGGTACCAGAATGCCTTATCTTAATCAAGTGGCAAAGATCCCAGAAATGGTCAGGTTACACCTGTGTTTAGAGATGAGAGTGTGGGGACAATATCTGTAAGGATGGGGAAAGGAGAGATTTGTGTACTTTTCTACTTACCGGTGCACACTGCTCATGGTGCCTGGGGTGCTCTGCTTTACTTGCCATCGTGTTGCTTGTACACAGTTTTCCCCAGACTACCGTGATACTACCAAACACCCAGGATTTCAAGTTCAGTGACTAGCAGTACATTTCAATTGTGTTGTGCCCTATCTAAATAATTTTTGCAGTTGTTATAAAATACCATGGAGGAAACAACGTAAAGAAGTAATATTTTATTTTTCAGTGTAATATAAGCTTACAGATCATTTACACAGGGAAGTTATGTAAATGGAAGTTTGTGGCAGAGTCACATTACAACTTGTCCAAAAAGGGGGTGGGGTGGGTGCCCTAAAGAAATAGAAGCAGTTATTAATAGTCTCCCAGCCAAAAAAAGCCCAGGACCAGACGGGTTTAGTGCAGAGTTCTATCAGACCTTCAAAGAAGATCTAACTCCAGTTCTGCACAAACTTTTTCACAAGATAGAAGTAGAAGGTATTCTACCCAACTCATTTTATGAAGCCACTATTACTCTGATACCTAAACCACAGAAAGATCCAACAAAGATAGAGAACTTCAGACCAATTTCTCTTATGAACATCGATGCAAAAATTCTTAATAAAATTCTCGCTAACCGAATCCAAGAACACATTAAAGCAATCATCCATCCTGACCAAGTAGGTTTTATTCCAGGGATGCAGGGATGGTTTAATATACGAAAATCCATCAATGTAATCCATTATATAAACAAACTCAAAGACAAAAACCACATGATCATCTCGTTAGATGCAGAAAAAGCATTTGACAAGATCCAACACCCATTCATGATAAAAGTACTGGAAAGATCAGGAATTCAAGGCCAATACCTAAACATGATAAAAGCAATCTACAGCAAACCAGTAGCCAACATCAAAGTAAATGGAGAGAAGCTGGAAGCAATCCCACTAAAATCAGGGACTAGACAAGGCTGCCCACTTTCTCCCTACCTTTTCAACATAGTACTTGAAGTATTAGCCAGAGCAATTCGACAACAAAAGGAGATCAAGGGGATACAAATTGGAAAAGAGGAAGTCAAAATATCACTTTTTGCAGATGATATGATAGTATATATAAGTGACCCTAAAAATTCCAACAGAGAACTCCTAAACCTGATAAACAGCTTCGGTGAAGTAGCTGGATATAAAATTAACTCAAACAAGTCAATGGCCTTTCTCTACACAAAGAATAAACAGGCTGAGAAAGAAATTAGGGAAACAACACCCTTCTCAATAGCCACAAATAATATAAAATATCTTGGCGTGACTCTAACGAAGGAAGTGAAAGATCTGTATGATAAAAACTTCAAGTCCCTGAAGAAAGAAATTAAAGAAGATCTCAGAAGATGGAAAGATCTCCCATGCTCATGGATTGGCAGGACCAACATTGTAAAAATGGCTATCTTGCCAAAAGCAATCTACAGATTCAATGCAATCCCCATTAAAATTCCAACTCAATTCTTCAACGAATTAGAAGGAGCAATTTGCAAATTCATCTGGAATAACAAAAAACCGAGGATAGCAAAAACTCTTCTCAAGGATAAAAGAACCTCTGGTGGAATCACCATGCCTGACCTAAAGCTTTACTACAGAGCAATTGTGATAAAAACTGCATGGTACTGGTATAGAGACAGACAAGTGGACCAATGGAATAGAATTGAAGACCCAGAAATGAACCCACACACCTATGGTCACTTGATCTTCGACAAGGGAGCCAAAACCATCCAGTGGAAAAAAGACAGCATTTTCAACAATTGGTGCTGGCACAACTGGTTGTTATCATGTAGAAGAATGCGAATCGATCCATACTTATCTCCTTGTACTAAGGTCAAATCTAAGTGGATCAAGGAACTTCACATAAAACCAGAGACACTGAAACTTATAGAGGAGAAAGTGGGGAAAAGCCTTGAAGATATGGGCACAGGGGAAAAATTCCTGAACAGAACAGCAATGGCTTGTGCTGTAAGATCGAGAATTGACAAATGGGACCTAATGAAACTCCAAAGTTTCTGCAAGGCAAAAGACACTGTCTATAAGACAAAAAGACCACCAACAGACTGGGAAAGGATCTTTACCTATCCTAAATCAGATAGGGGACTAATATCCAACATATATAAAGAACTCAAGAAGGTGGACCTCAGAAAATCAAATAACCCCCTTAAAAAATGGGGCTCAGAACTGAACAAAGAATTCTCACCTGAGGAATACCGAATGGCAGAGAAGCACCTGAAAAAATGTTCAACATCCTTAATCATCAGGGAAATGCAAATCAAAACAACCCTGAGATTCCACCTCACACCAGTCAGAATGGCTAAGATCAAAAATTCAGGTGACAGCAGATGCTGGCGAGGATGTGGAGAAAGAGGAACACTCCTCCATTGTTGGTGGGATTGCAGGCTTGTACAACCACTCTGGAAATCAGTCTGGCGGTTCCTCAGAAAATTGGACCTAGTACTACCGGAGGATCCAGCAATACCTCTCCTGGGCATATATCCAGAAGAAGCCCCAACTGGTAAGAAGGACACATGCTCCACTATGTTCATAGCAGCCTTATTTATAATAGCCAGAAACTGGAAAGAACCCAGATGCCCCTCAACAGAGGAATGGATACAGAAAATGTGGTACATCTACACAATGGAGTACTACTCAGCTATTAAAAAGAATGAATTTATGAAATTCCTAGCTAAATGGATGGACCTGGAGAGCATCATCCTGAGTGAGGTAACACAATCACAAAGGAACTCACACAATATGTACTCACTGATAAGTGGATACTAGCCCAAAACCTAGGATACCCACGATATAAGATACAATTTCCTAAACACATGAAACTCAAGAAAAATGAAGACTGAAGTGTGGACACTATGCCCCTCCTTAGAAGTGGGAACAAAACACCCATGGAAGGAGTTACAGAAACAAAGTATGGAGCTGAGATGAAAGGATGGACCATGTAGAGACTGCCATATCCAGGGATCCACCCCATAATCAGCTTCCAAATGCTGACACCATTGCATACACTAGCAAGATTTTACTGAAAGGACCCAGATGTAGCTGTCTCTTGTGAGACTATGCCGGGGCCTAGCAAACACAGAAGTGGATGCTCACAGTCAGCTAATGGATGGATCACAGGGCTCCCAATGGAGGAGCTAGAGAAAGTAGCCAAGGAGCTAAAGGGATCTTCAACCCTATAGGTGGAACAACATTATGAACTAACCAGTACCCCTGAGCTCTTGACTCTAGCTGCATATGTATCAAAAGATGGCCTAGTCGGCCATCACTGGAAAGAGAGGCCCATTGGACACGCAGACTTTGTGTGCCCCGGTACAGGGGAACGCCAGGGCCAAAGGGGGGGAGTGGGTGGGTAGGGGAGTGGGGGTGGGTGGGTAAGGGGGACTTTTGGTATAGCATTGGAAATGTAAATGAGCTAAATACCTAATTAAAAAAAAAAAAGAAGTAATATTTTATTTTTCAGTGTAATATAAGCTTACAGATCATTTACACAGGGAAGTTATGTAAATGGAAGTTTGTGGCAGAGTCACATTACAACTTGTCCAAAAAGGGGGTGGGGTGGGTGCAGATATAAACATCACAACGAAGAAATGTTATAAAGGCCAGAAAACTGTATGTTTATAAACACATAAAAGACATAGATTATCAATTTTGCTATGTACTTCTATAAAATGTGCACCATATATGACAAATTATTACAATTTACCTCTTTTTAGTCACACTTTCCAAGACCGTATCATTCTTTACCTTTGAGGGATAATTTCATATAATACAAGTCTCCACTTTAAAATAGTTGTGTACAGAAAACAACAGACTGTGCAGATGGCGCCATGGGTAAGAACACTTGCTGTGAACACTAGCTGTGAACTACTAGTTTGAATGCCCAGCACACACACACACACACACACACACACACACCCCAAGAGTGGGGCATTTCTGTACACACCTGTAACCCCAGCAGAGTCAGGGCCAAAAAATGGAAAATTCTGGGTTTTGCAGACTTCTAGTCTAGGTCCAGCATCTACACCTTGATTGAAGGAAGGAAGTGGGGAGACATGGAAAAGCAAGATTGTTTCAATTTACACTTAGAGAATTTAATGTGACTACTTTATTTATATAATTCTACCCCCCTTCTCCCCAGTCCAACATATCCCATGTTCTCCCTTCAAATATATGACCTCTTCAATGATAAATATCATTGCTACATAAACACTTGTGTTTATTTAATGTTGCTCTTACGTATACATGTTTAGTGCTGCTATTTGAAACCAAGCTATGAGGGAGGTTCATCCCTAGAGAAAACTGATTCATATTCCATTCTCTCTCTCTCTCTCTCTCTCTCTCTCTCTCTCTCTCTCTCTCTCTCTCTCTCTCTCTCTCTCTCATCACTGATTAGGCATAGCTCTTGATCCAAGGTGGTCAGTCAATAGATGCTGGCATGATGCAGGCCCTGTTTGAGCAACTGTATTAATATTTCATGTGTTTATCATCCCTTTCATGTCTAGAAGACACTATCTAGCAGCATCTATCCTGTCCTGCCATCTCTTAGAATCTTTCCACTCATCTTCCAAAATGTTCCCTGAGCATTTTGACATGTAGAGGTTATCTTTTCCATGTACAGATTTAGGAACCCACAGTTTGTCCTCTGACCTCCACAGGCAAACTGAGGCACAGTGGTCCCTCCAAATGGAATACATGTGAAGACTTGTGTTTCATCTTACATGTCAAAGACCAGTTATTTTATGCTGATTTGGGTTCCTCCTATCTGGAAATGGGACAATTCTGTTACTCATACCTCTCCATGTCTTTCTTCACTTTAATTTACGTTCAAGGGAAAGCAGTTCAGCAGCAGCCCAGCCATCCTGTTCATTAGGTCTAGTCACATGTGCTAAGTCCTTGTACTTTTATCCTCACCAAGCAAAGATGCTGCCTAAGTAGTAAGCAGTACCATGAGCTGACTGTCAATGTCTGTCCCCCTCGTCTTAGCAGAGAATGCCACTGCAGCTTCACCACTGAGCAAAGACCATACATCACAGTCTGTGACAATGGTAAGAAGGCCATTCTTTCTATAAGATAGAAAAGTTACTTTGCTGATCTTTAGCTTAGGGAAGAAGAAGAAATAGAGTTTTATGAGCTTGTTCCTGTCTGATTAGAGCATAAAACTTTCAGTGTCGGGCAACATAGTTTGTGCACAGAAACCTTTTTATCTGAATAAAAAGTTCCTCATTAGACAAATGGTGTATAATAGTTATTTAAAAGTTATCAGGCATACCATCTATAAGAATGTGTGCTTTTCCTTAGGGGTCCGCTCCTACTTGTTTCTTGAGTCTGTCATCCAGAATGAGTTTGAGTCATTCCCCAAAACTATGTAGTGGGAAGCTTCCTGCAATGGATATTTGAATGCTGAGGGTGTAATACATTTCAAACATGAGCATTCAGGCAAATAATTGGAGCCCCCATAGAGGAATTAATCTCACAAAACAGATTATTAAGGTGGTCTGCCAACCAAAGGTGCTCTGATCTTACGTTGAGTCAACATAAGCCTGCAACATATTAGTTTTTGCCACAAAGTGCATAGCCTGGGTTTTCTGTGACATCATCACATAAAGTATTATACAAGCCCTTTTTATGTCTTTTTCCTATTGTACTTTACACTGTGCTGGGTCACAAGTATAAACCAAAGAACTATGCAGACAAAGCTCAGCATGTTTTCTCATGAGCCTCAAAGTGTTTTCTTTCCTTTTAATTACAGGTGGAACCCAAAGGATGTAAATGTATGTATTATGGAATTTCTTTCTCAGGACACATTTTAGATAAGAATTGTAGAAATTCTAGCTGTCTTTTGTCTGGTACACTACAGTGATATAAGATTTCTATTGGGATGAAAATTGGGAGTTAAAAGGGGGATACCTGAAGTACCCAGTCATGGCCCTGTGTCTACAGTAACTGCTTTCAACTGGAATGCCTTTAGTTTGGGAGGGGGTGGGTTCTATGCACCAGGCAGTGACTACATAGGTTTTTCCCCAGGACAGTTATCCCCGTTATACAATCCACCTCCCAGTGACAAATTTGTCAATTAAAAAAGGAAGATACACATTTTACCTACAAAAATGTGCTTTAACCTCGCCATACCAATGGGCACCAGATTTATTTCTTTGTGCAGCTTTCAGTAGAATCATAACCCAAAGTGTAGAGGTAACTCATCAGCCTCTGTAGCCATAGAGCTTAAGGAATACTCCATTAAGGGTTCAGCAATCCCTGTGCGAGTGTTCCAGCTTCCTAGCATCTGTCTCCAGTAAGCACACCTAGTGAGATACATGCACTGACAAGCACCAGCAGTCAGCAGAAGCCTGGGCAGTGCTCTTTATCTCCCTGAAGACATTCACAAGTATAGTAGATGAGAAAGTCCACATGCTCGATCAGATCAGAGAGTTTGAGTGCAGGAAGACACTACATTAAAATAAATAGGTTGAGTGTGTTTGATAACTGGACTTACAATAGAAATGGCTCATTACAGTTAGAACTGGTGAAAAGGCTCACCAGACTAGACAACATTAACAGGATCTCAAAGAGCAATGTCATGGACAATTTATGGGCAATGTCTACTAAGAACTCCAGTCAGCCCTTGGTTATTGAGCAGTGATGGATCAGTCCTTTTGTTATATATACTTCTTTAAATCTAAGCTCAATTTTGAGTTCCAATATTACTTGTATCACCGGTGGTCAGTCTTCATGCTGCCTGTTGAGTCTGAGGACTCAGTGCAACGTTATAGGCAACTCTGAGTAATATAGGCAACTCTGAGTTATATAGGCAACTCTGTGTAATATAGGCAACTCTGAGTTATATAGGCAACTCTGAGTTATATAGGCAACTCTGAGTTATATAGGCAACTCTGAGTTATACAGGCAAGTCTGAGTTATATAGGCAAGTCTGAGTTATATAGGCAACTCTGAGTTATATAGGCAACTCTGAGTTATATAGGCAACTCTGAGTTATACAGGCAACTCTGAGTTATACAGGCAAGTCTGAGTTATATAGGCAAGTCTGAGTTATATAGGCAAGTCTGAGTTATATAGGCAACTCTGAGTTATATAGGCAAGTCTGAGTTATATAGGCAAGTCTGAGTTATATAGGCAAGTCTGAGTTATACAGGCAACTCTGAGTTATACAGCCAAGTCTGAGTTATACAGGCAACTCTGAGTTATACAGGCAACTCTGAGTTATATAGGCAACTCTGAGTTATATAGGCAACTCTGAGTTATATAGGCAACTCTGAGTTATATAGGCAACTCTGAGTTATATAGGCAACTCTGAGTTATATAGGCAAGTCTGAGTTATATAGGTAACTCTGAGTTATATAGGCAAGTCTGAGTTATATAGGCAAGTCTGAGTTATATAGGCAACTCTGAGTTATATAGGCAACTCTGAGTTATATAGGCAAGTCTGAGTTATATAGGCAACTCTGAGTTCTATAGGCAACTCTGAGTTATATAGGCAACTCTGAGTTCTATAGGCAACTCTGAGTTCTATAGGCAACTCTGAGTTATACAGGCAACTCTGAGTTATACAGGCAACTCTGAGTTATACAGGCAACTCTGAGTTATACAGGCAACTCTGAGTTATATAGGCAACTCTGAGTTATATAGGCAACTCTGAGTTATATAGGCAACTCTGAGTTATATAGGCAAGTCTGAGTTATATAGGCAAGTCTGAGTTATATAGGCAAGTCTGAGTTATATAGGCAAGTCTGAGTTATATAGGCAAGTCTGAGTTATATAGGCAAGTCTGAGTTATATAGGCAAGTCTGAGTTATATAGGCAGCTCTGAGTTATATAGGCAACTCTGAGTTATATAGGCAGCTCTGAGTTATATAGGCAACTCTGAGTTATATAGGCAACTCTGAGTTATATAGGCAACTCTGAGTTATATAGGCAACTCTGAGTTATATAGGCAACTCTGAGTTATATAGGCAAGTCTGAGTTATATAGGCAACTCTGAGTTATATAGGCAACTCTGAGTTATATAGGCAACTCTGAGTTATATAGGCAAGTCTGAGTTATATAGGCAACTCTGAGTTATATAGGCAAGTCTGAGATATAGGCAACTCTGAGTTATATAGGCAAGTCTGAGTTATATAGGCAACTCAGAGTTATACAGGCAACTCAGAGTTATACAGGCAAGTCTGAGTTATACAGGCAAGTCTGAGTTATACAGGCAACTCTGAGTTATACAGGCAAGTCTGAGTTATACAGGCAAGTCTGAGTTATACAGGCAAGTCTGAGTTATACAGGCAAGTCTGAGTTATACAGGCAACTCTGAGTTATATAGGCAACTCTGAGTTATACAGGCAAGTCTGAGTTATACAGGCAACTCTGAGTTATACAGGCAACTCTGAGTTATACAGGCAACTCTGAGTTATACAGGCAACTCTGAGTTATATAGGCAACTCTGAGTTACATAGGCAACTCTGAGTTACATAGGCAACTCTGAGTTACATAGGCAACTCTGAGTTACATAGGCAACTCTGAGTTACATAGGCAACTCTGAGTTATATAGGCAACTCTGAGTTACATAGGCAACTCTGAGTTACATAGGCAACTCTGAGTTACACAGGCAACTCTGAGTTACACAGGCAACTCTGAGTTACATAGGCAAGTCTGAGTTACATAGGCAACTCTGATTTACATAGGCAACTCTGAGTTATATAGGCAAGTCTGAGTTATATAGGCAAGTCTGAGTTATATAGGCAAGTCTGAGTTATATAGGCAAGTCTGAGTTATATAGGCAAGTCTGAGTTATATAGGCAAGTCTGAGTTATATAGGCAACTCTGAGTTATATAGGCAACTCTGAGTTATATAGGCAAGTCTGAGTTATATAGGCAAGTCTGAGTTATATAGGCAACTCTGAGTTATATAGGCAACTCTGAGTTATATAGGCAAGTCTGAGTTATATAGGCAAGTCTGAGTTATATAGGCAACTCTGAGTTATATAGGCAAGTCTGAGTTAGATAGGCAAGTCTGAGTTAGATAGGCAAATCTGAGTTAGATAGGCAAGTCTGAGTTAGATAGGCAACTCTGTGTTAGATAGGCAAGTCTGAGTTATATAGGCAAGTCTGAGTTATATAGGCAACTCTGAGTTATATAGGCAAGTCTGAGTTATATAGGCAAGTCTGAGTTATATAGGCAAGTCTGAGTTAGATAGGCAAGTCTGAGTTATATAGGCAAGTCTGAGTTAGATAGGCAAGTCTGAGTTATATAGGCAAGTCTGAGTTATATAGACATGGACTGGCTGGGATGCTGCATGTGTTAAAGTACCTTCACAGTCAGGCCTTTGACTTGAAAAGAATTTGTCACAGAGAGCTAATGTGGGCAGGATGTATAGTCCAGTTGGTTTAGTGTATTCCTAGCATGTGAAAGGTCCTATTTTTGATCCCATGGACTATAATATGTGCCCATGGTGGCACACTGTGTGAACCCAGATCTCCTGAACTGGAGGAGTAAAGAGTAAATTCAATCTCATCCTTTTATACATTGGTATTTTAAGCCTAATCTTGGAGCAAAGGCATTCTGGAAATTAAAAAAGCGCATATAAAGAGTGGGCTTGAGGCAAATGCTCCCGGGAAAAGGAGGTTTTAGAAACTGGACTTTGAAGAGTCAGAATAGAGAAGGTACGGCATAAACGTAATGTACCACTTAATGTCCCACACTGTCCTTCTAGCTTCACTTTATCTGGGTTGTCCACGTAGTGGCTGAGGATGTTTGTCATCTAGAAAGCAACATGCATGCATATCATGCAAATGCCAGACCACCTTTCATGCCTTGTCATGTTGAAGACATCAAGGTTTAGTTAATATAAGAGAAATTTTGTTTTTGCCAAACCATCTCATGTGACAACTTGATTTAAAATAATTTGGAGTCTAAGTATTTCTGAGAAATATAAAAGAATCTATAATTCCTGTTGATCCAAATCATTCACTGGGAGGCATGTGATAGGTTGCAGATGTAGAAGGAAGGCCACATATTTGTACTAAGCCAGGGTTCTCCACTCCTTTTGGATAAAACTCCGATTTTGAGTCAGGCATTGAAAGATAGAGACCATCTCTCTCTCTCAAGCTGCTTCTATCAGAATTTGATCACAATGAAAAGAATATAATATAGTAGGCAAAGATGAAAAATAAGATGTTGTACAATATTCTATATTTTCCAGCTCACTTAATGCAATACCATATGTTCTCCATGACTTGTAAATGCCATGATTAAGTAAAAAATGAAAACTCAACAACAGTCATGTTTCCCGACCTGGATCCAGTGGAATACTCACTCTGAATTCAGTCACCAGAGTCTAGCTTAATTCCTCTGGTATTTAACAAACCTCATTTCTGACAAACATCTGATATTTAACAAACAAAGAGCATTTCTGCTCTACGTGAACATTTCCTTATGTTTTACCATGTAGGGTTATCTTTGAAACCTGAAATCCTCATGGGAAATCCTTCTGAAACTTACATTGTTTGAGAGAAAGCATGGAGAAAAGAATAATTATATGAGCAACGTTGCATAGTTGTGTTTCTCAGATGGATATGGCTCCCATCTTGTTCCATGCACATAACGCACTCAAGGCCTGCTGCTCTTGCTGTGTTGTCATAGCCACACAAGTGTAGCTGTTGCCTAAGGTGTCTGTGTAGTGCTTAATCACAAAACGCAGGGACTTCCCTGAAGCACCATCCTGATGCTGATGATTAACTGGAAACAGGGAATGAGGTCATTTTGACAAACACACAAGCATGATTAATTTTCTGTTTTGCTGCCATAAAGCTAACCTAACTCTCCCTGTTGTGAATGTATTCCCAGTTTCTTCAGTCTTTAGAAAATTTTATAGGACGGACTCAAGTCCCCCCCAGGCTCCGGAGAAACCTTCAGCCCTTAAAGGTGCATCCAAAGAAACCCAACCAACTATTAAAACAGGTACTGTAAATACTGAGGATTTGCTTCAGTTATCTGTAGTAGTTGATTATCCTAGGTACCTTATGTAAAACTGAACAGATTTAGCATGTTTTAATAAGTGAAAAATGCTAATGTATCTATCTCTCAGTAGAAATGCAACCCTAAAATCTACAAATGTACCTAATCTCACTTCAGCTCTCATTGAATAACATGAACTAGAGGAAAGCCGAGGCACATGTTGGATAGGCCAGTGTGCTTCACCTGATGTAGGCAGGACCAGGTGAGCCACTCTCGGTACTGCTTGCCCCCACATGTGAGTGATCCATGTGGATTAGATCTGAAGAGTAGAGGTGAATTATATAAAAATCCTTCGTGGTCAGATTGAGTGGAAGAGGGTCCCAGCAGTGGTCATGTTACACTCTGCGTTTGGGAGAATGACAGAGTGGGAAAGAAATCGTAAGGACAAGGAAAACGGAAAGTTTCTCTGATTTTCCTCTTTCAGAGGCATAAGGATAAGCAGTAGATGTCTATGGAAATGATACCTAAATTATTTTCCACCCCCTTTAAAAAATACTTTGAGAAAAACAACCTAGAGATGAAAGGTTTATTTTGCCCCTTAACTTGAGAATGCAGAGCATCTATAAAGAGAGAGGAGCCCAAAGTGGTGTCACGTTATAACCACAGGTCAATGTTTAGACCTGTTTCAAGGGCACCCAGAGAATGGCATAGCTAAAGTGGCAGAAAGACTTTTGAGCTTGGCCTGGGAAATAAAGGTCAACTGTGTGATTTTTAGTTCCTTTGTAGTCTCATCTCCTCACCCTGCACTAAGTGGCATGTAACATGACTAAGGCAATGGAGATTAGAGAGCTGGCCCTGTCTTACAACCACTGATCTAGTGGGTGGGGAAGAACCTTGACTTTTCCAGCTTTGGGCATTTTTTTTTTCATGCATTCTGAGATCAATATATCAGATGCAGAGGGTGGATTTGATAGTTCCCATGAACTAGTAGCATCCATGTACCAGGGCTTAGGGACATGATTTCAGCCCTCCTAGGATCTATCTGGACATTGCCTGTCTATCTTCTATGCTTTAATGTACTTGTATATTTCACTCTAAGAATAAGAAGTCCGTTTCCTCCAAACATCTTCAGTAGGTTTAAGGAGGTATATCTGGTTCTCGTGCATTCTCATTGTGTACTGCTAGCTTTGGTCATCTTCACTGTAATCTTGGGGGCTCCTGCTTCTAAGGAGTTTGCTCCATGACGACCCAGTCCTCTCCTCCAGCCCACGCTCTTCACTCTGCTAACAACTTATAAGCTCTTTCTCTGTCCTTCTCTAACATCTTCCTCCTGATCAGTACCACCTTGACTCTGAGCTCTGTGCCTGGCAATACATGGGATCTTGGGCTTCCTTAGCATTTGGAGAGAGACAGAGACAGAGACAGAAATAGAGACAGAGATAGAGACAGAGGGGAGAGAGATAGAGACAGAGAGAGAGAGAGAGAAGAGAGGAGAGGAGGGGAGGGGAGGGAGAGGGAGAGGGGAGGGAGAGGGGAGGGAGAGGAGAGGGAGAGGAGAGGGAGAGGAGAGGAGAGGAGAAGAGAAGAGAAGAGAAGAGAAGAGAAGAGAGGAGAGGAGAAGAGAAGAGAGGAGAAGAGAAGAGAAGAGAAGAGAAGAGAGGAGAAGAGGTGAGAAGAGAATGGCCTGGTGTAGTGGCACACACTTTTCATCCTAGCACTTGGGAGGCAGAGGCAGGTGTATCTCTGAGTCCAAGGCTAGCCTGGTCTACAGACCGAGTTCCAGGACAGCTACACAGAAAAATCCTGCCTTGAAAGGACAGTAAGAAAAGAAAAACAAAAACTAATCCAAAGAACTCTAAAGTATACTAGATGTCCTATAAATACTATAGCATCCAGAAACATGTTTATTATAAATAAATAAAATGGATGATTCATTTTTTAATTCCACAAAATGTATGTAGAATGTTAAAAATCAAAATATTTTTCTATTTACAAACACCCTGGATATGTGGTGTTTGACATTAGAAATACATGACACCATCATTCTATGCAGATAATGTTCTGAAAGAAGAGCATTTGACATGAAAGCAATGGGACCTGAGTCTGAATCAATAAGACACACATAGAAAGAGCAGACAGATATGTCTGTGCTTATAACCATAGCACTGTCTGTGGTAGGGACAAGAGCACATCTCTGCCAGTCTAACTTGAGCTTCAGTGAGAGACCCTGCTGAAGGGAAGAAATCAGAGAAGTGAACAACACAGCAGACTAGTGGATACTTTCTTGTGGCCTCCAGGAAAATGGGCACAGGCAGGTACTCACTCAAAGGCATGGATATACCACAAGCTGAGGATACTTACATGCCCACGTACACATGGACTCAAGGACACTGAACTTTAAACATATTTTAGTTTGATGTTTCTTTGGTATATAAATCCTTTGCCTACCTATGTTTATGTGTATGCACCTTGTGAGTGCCTCGTGCAGCCAGAGGTCAGAGGACAGGTCAGATCCTCTAGAACTAAAGTTGCAGATGAACATGAGCCACCATCTAGATTCTGGGAATCAAAACCAGCTAACTTGCAAAAGCAACAATTGTTTTTAACCTCTCAGCCATCTCTCCAGCTCCTAGCACTTGGTTGCTTATATGGCAACACATGGCTTCTGAGATACTCTAATCCCTGTATAGAGTAACTCAAAAGTATACTCTTTTCTATGAACATTTGTGTGTACATTTAAACTTATAATTTTTGATTTAGCCTTTTCACACATCTTTGGTGCTATCCCACCTCTGTCCTACCCGGCCATCCTTCTCCCGCTCAGATCACACTCTCCATTTTACCTCCATATCACCTGCCCCCTTGAATATCTGTCTACCAATTAATTCTGCCTTTCCATGCTCCTAGACTTTACAGGTTCTCCAAAGTAAACACACAAATGCTAAGTTTCACACTAAAATAGGATGGGTGTTATGATAATGTCCTTTTAAAGCTACCATTTTAAAAATTGGAGTCTTATTAGCACATTTCTGCATATGGCCATATTTCCTGTTCTCAAATATATCTTAATGGTTTTTGTAAACAAGACATTGCTATAAAATGAATGGTTTTGTCTACTTTGAAATTAGTGTTTGAAATCTTACATTTTTAGTGACTTTCTGAATGAATTTAGAATAATTATTCTCTTTCACGAAGTGTGTCCACGGCTTTCGAATAAGTTTTAACTGTATAGAAACAATGAGTATCCTAGACTTTATTCTGGAACTGTGTTGCTCAGTTGGGGGGTATCTTCAATACACCAGAGAGTATAGAATTCTAAGCACTACCTTCCTATCTGAAGATAGCTTCAATATCAATGGGAAAGACATAAAGCTTCATGTCTTGGCTGTACTTAGAAGAGTCTCTCTCTGTCTCTCTCTGTCTCTCTGTCTCTCTGTCTCTCTCTCTCGTGAGTGTGTGTGAGTGTGTGGGTGTGTGTGCATGTGTGCATGTGTGCATGTGTGTCTGTGTGTCTGTGTATGTGTGTGTGTATGTACATTGTCCTCCACGATTGTGGGTTTTAGATTGTCAGAAGAATGTGGGAAGCATGTAGGTCATCCCCACACTATTCATTTCATTGTGATTTCATTCTATGGAATGTTTGCCTCTGAGGAAACCCCCAGAAAAACATGGTCAGTCCATGCTTTCAGCAGCAGATTCCTTGGGAAAATTCTTTTCTCGTCCAAGGACAGAAATTATGTAGCTCTATTGCTCCACTCTGAAACTAATGTCTGCTCCAGAGAAAAGCTTTGCAGTAACCCCACCTCGGTCCTGCTCCAACACAATTTCTAAGGTCGTCCTTTCCCTGGTTATATGACTGTCCCTTTGTAGTCCATGCACTGAGCTGAGGAGTGGAGCATGACACCACTGAAGGTTAAATGCCATGTAGTTCATTGTACTTGAGTACCCACCTTCTGGGTTGCTGTGAGCCTCAATGGTTGCCAGGATTCTGGGTTACCCAGATGTACTGCAGAGTGGAGACATTTTCATAGTCTTTACTTTCTTATGTTCACCGCTGCCACTCTATAAGCCATATTCCATTGGGTACCCTGGATTATCTGATCATCAAGAGATTATCCTTGAGAGTTCGTACGAGATGCAACCTAGCATAAGTTTAAACTCATATTTTTGGTCTTAGAAGACCAACTCTCTGGTCTAAAAGTGATTTATATGAGTAAGAGACTTGAAACATTGGAAGACTTTCTTGCTCTCATCCTTTGCTATCATCATAGTTCAAGTGTTCCATTTTCCTCTCTTCCTTGCTCCTCATTGACTCAGTGCATTCACTGAGGTTGCTCCAGTAGCCACTCAATCTAGCCTTTACAGCACAGACATCCTGTTGTATAAGTTAAGCCGTGTTCTCTAAGGAAGCCATGGCCCAAAGCCACCAGCGGTTAACCGTTACTCTGTCTTCCTAGGAAGTCAGTGTACACCTGAAATTAAAGAAATATTTTGTAAAAAAGAAGAGTTTGAATATCATGATGAGGTAAGGTGACTTTTCTTTGGCTAAAATAGAAATGTTTCTGTCTGAATTTCCTATTTCATTTGAGTTTGGCTCTCAAAATATGGTAGCATTGTTATGCATACTATGCTCTGTTTTCTGGAATGATAGAATAGTCCCTTATCAATAAAAGCCTTATGGGGAAAGAGCTTTTGTGAATGGCACAGTCAGGTCCAGGATGGATGCTATCACTCATCCCTCTTGGAAATGATGTTCTTCCTTGAATTAACTACTTTGCAGTTGATGACTGAACGGGAGTGAAAGATGCATCATTCACGAAAAGATGTGGGTTTGTCACAGATATATCTTATCTCTTCTGCCATCTATTAATGTTGGCAGTACCATGCTTTTTCAGTACTAAGGAAGAGAAATAAAGACATGTGCCTACAAGTCACATGGAGTTGCCCACATAATGTCTTTTTTTCTGTAATTTCAGGGGTCCTGGGAAGAATACCAAAGCTGTAAGTATTATTTAACCCCTTGCTGAGAAAGAAAATGTAATTGCTAACATAGGTCTGGCATCTCTTACTGGCTTCTCTTTGATGGGCCAACCAACTTGTTATTTCTGGAAGCAAGTCAACATGTTGTTTTTTGGGCTTTTGTTTTGTTTTATTTTATTTTATTTTTTAAGGTTCTTCTAGATATTCTTTTATAGTCAAGTTTCTGCTTAGGTTTCCGTGAGACTGTGTACAGAGAATGCTGGGGGTTGTGTGCTTCAGTGGCCTGTGATTTTGAGTGTATGAGATTCTGTGTGGTGTCATGGTTTATGGGAGACATAGTTCACACTTTAATTGAAATTTATAGTTTATTATCTCATTGGTCTGCTTGGCATTTGTGCCTGGATATTGTTATCATCCTTGCTTCAGAAAACAGCCTAAGGATTCCTGACTCTCAAAACTGTGTACAGAGGGAAAGTGAAAACATGAGTCCGTTCATGCTGTGGAATGCCTTTTCTCCCTTGGTTGAGCCTTAAATTCATTTAAGAAGTACTGAAGACAATAGCATCATGGCTGACAGTGCAGCATGTGGTTCAGAGGTGCTGCCCATCCATGAAGAGTTGTGTCTGCTGTCCAGTTGACTGCATATGTAAACTAAGATTTTGCCACAGATGCTTGACAGCATTCATGTGAACAGTCCGAAGACTCCCTGCTGTGTCTGGTCCTTTTTACACAGTCCTTTGAAGTTAAAAGCATGAAGGACCCTAAGGTGGCTATATCAGTAGGTTTTGGACTTGTTGTAGAAGTTGACCTGAAACATAAAAATAAAATTAATCAAGTACTATAGTACACTTGATAATAGCACTGTGAGAAATAAGATTTTCCAAACTAGCTTGCCAATCACCAAGGAAAGATTTAGTTGAAAAGTCCTGGGCAATTCTGAAAACCACCTGCTAGTGACACAGATCTAGTGTTAACAATTACACATACTGAGCTTTAAAACTTTTTTTAAATTAAATCATGTCATTTTTCTTTTTTCTCTTTCTGACCATCCTCATACTGCCTACCTTGTTCTCTCTCAAATTCATGTCTTCTGAACACCATTCGTGTGGTGTGTGTGTGTGTGTGTGTGTGTGTAATGTATGTATGTATGGGTCTCCTGTTTGGTTTAAAAATATCAACTAATCAGCTCTGAAAACTTATATGCAAATAAGCAAAGTGTGGATCAGCTGGATTTCTTTTGTATTGTTTACAGGGGTTTTAGCTAAGGAGCAAGGATCATAGGTATCATTTTGTTCTGGTTTTGCCCCTCTTTTGAACATCCTTCTACAGTGGAGAATGGACTCAAAGCAGTCCAAGTTATCTCCATATACTCATATGCAAATTGAGAATGTTCCCTGGGGCTTTTATAATCGCTAGTTATTAACAACCTGACAGATACTCTGTTTTATCCTAGATTTCCCACATGGTATCCATGTTCCAGATTCAAGACAAACCGTAAGAATGCCTTTGTTCATCTTCTATAGAAATGCAGGTCTAATGGTATTCCAATTGTGTTGCTTTTTGAAAATTGGTTTTCTCTGTGGAATTCAGAGAATTGTTTGTTTATTTGTCTGTTTTACCAGTGGATCTCCAGCTTTCTGGTGTGATGGCCATCACTATATTCATTAAAATTGAACCACAGAGGCAGTTCCCTCAAAAATGACTGTTCCTGATCTATTAAGGATTGTGTGCCTGCAATATAAATGGGCTGGAAGGTTCACTGTTGGAAAGACTCTTTCCATCTTTACCTGTGTCATTTGCAGCACCATACGATATATGTCTATTGTTCTCTAAATCATCCAGAGAAACCCAGGCCATTGTGACATATATAATATGAGCCAATCCTGACAATACTTTTCTTTTTATTGTTGCAGATTGCTTCCACCCTGATAGGGAGTTGTAAGTATCTGAAATCCCTCCCTTGTTCAGGAAATATCTTAGTGTTTCATTTCTGAGAAACCTCACTCCAGGTCCCTGTTGGGAAGAAGGGTTGAAGGTTAAATGAGAGATATTGATTCTGCCATTGACTCTCCATGGAAAATCCCAAGCAGAACTGGGATTAATTTCAAGCCAGTGTGACTTCATGTGGCACACTCTGTTCTGATTTTCTTGCAGGTATAGCCGAGGTGGGAGATACAGATATGGAAAAAGAACAAAATACTCTGGATAGTACAGAGAATTTTCCTGGTAAGTAACAGAATGCCCTGAGGAGATCAACAGGAAAGGGGCTCATGAAGCAGTTGGGTTGTACATTCTGCTTGCCAGGCTGAGGCAGTGGGAAAGGCATCAGTGAGATGTAGGTTGGTTTGATTCTCCTTCCAGCTGTAATGGTAACATATAGAAGCAAAGCACAGCAAGCCCCACTGGCAATTAAAGATGAGGCAGGGGAGTTGGGGGAATAGCTTTTTAAGCAAGAGCACTGACTGCTCTACCAGAGGACTGAGATTCTAATCTCAGCACCCCACGTTGCTTCTTACATCCATCCATAAAGCCAGTTCCAGCGTATCTGAAGACCTCCTCTGGTCTTGATTTGCACTGCATGCATATGGTACACAGGCACTCATATGCAGGCAATACAGCTGAAATAAATTTAAAAATAAAAGCATTCTCCCTGCCTCTGATGATACCAAAGCTCCAAGCCTTTCATTGTAATTAGGAGATCTCCTTGTGCAATGCTTGTTTGACATCTGGCATTCCCTTCTGATCATTGATTTATGATAGAACTATCAGTGGAGTACAACTCTATAGTCACTGATATGAACCTGAATACAAAGGTCATGAAGTGGGGGCCCAATAATGCCGAAGAAGGAAATCCTTTATCACAGCACCTCTATGGTCCTCTCTTGCCTGTTAAGTCTCTCTATAAAGGGCACTCTATGAAGGGTGAATGGAAGAGTGAGTGGTCTGGCCTCACTGTAGCACCCTCTGTAACATGAGGAGTCCAGGAGCCAGTGGAAAGTTGAAGCTAATCTGGTGTGAACCAATGTGGCTATATCTTCTGCAGGCAGAGGTGAGTGAGCCACTCTGTTTATTTTCTTGCAGAAGCCATAGAAGTCCAGCAGTGGGAATTGAGAAAAACATCGAACACTGTTGCTCCTGGTAGGTAACTGCATTCTCAGTCTATACTGTCATATGGGGAAGGTGTCAGAAGGGGAAAAGCATAGAGGGAAGGATAGATATATGTGAGCTCATTACCAGCCTGTGCTCTTCACACTAAACTGACCTGTAGGGTGAATGGGTCAAAGAACATGTTGACACCTGCATTGGAAACTCTGGCCTAGTACTTGAACTCTGGTCCAGCTATGACCTCCTTTTCAGACATCCCTAGTTCAGAGTGTGCACATATATTCCCAGGATTTAAAAGGCATGGCCACTTGTATTTTCTTTCCAGTGTCCTTTCTGGCTTTATCCTCCTACCTGTGTCTGGACCTCATTTTCCTGCCTTGTCTCATCAGATCTCCTTAGTTTGTCTTCCTGTGTGTCACATCTTTCCTCTGAGCTCTCTGGGACTTTTGTGTACTTCATGTTTAGTACATTTCTCACCTGTCTTCTCTTGTCTAGAGTATGAATCAATGGAGAGTATATTCACCAACGTCTTCTGTGAAACCCTGCAGTGGGGTCAGGTTTTTCTTTATTGAGAAATATGTATGTATGTATGTATGTATGTATGTATGTATGAATGTTTGTCTGGCTGTCTGACTGTCCTGTATTCTACTTTGGATGCATTGACTCTGCCTGTGTAAACTCAAGGAGGACTCCTCCTTCTGATTAATGTGTCCACAGAGATGCAGGAGCCCACCTCATAGGCCACATTGTCTGAACACCCTAATTCTGTCTCTTATCCACAGTCTTGTCCACCCTCTTGGTGCCTAGCAATCCATAAAACCCTTCTACCTTGTTATGGATTCTGCTAACTGGCCAGCAGCTATGACGTATCCATCTAATATGTGGTTCCCTGCATTCCTTCCCATTTTGTGCCTATGTTTATTCAGTTGTACTCTTCCCTTGAAATTTGGCCTCACTTGAATCCCATAAAAATTTCACAGGACAGCCAAAAACAAGTGGGAAGTGTATACAATGGGACATTGCTTAGGGACATGCCCAGTAAGATATAGTTGAATCTTACCAGATCATCTGCTTCATGCCTTCCCTGTGGAACAGTGGGGAAAGGTTGTATTTGCCTCACTGGGGAAAGCCGGGGAGCTGAACAGAGTGGGGACAGGGTTGCTGGTCACAGCACAATCAGCAAGAAAAGCATTGTTTCTGATGTAAGAGGAGACCCAAAGGGAACATCCAAAAGTTGCAATCAACAAAATAACAACCAATAGAATTTTTTCCCAGACACTGTTGATATAAGAAAGGTAGGGTATGTGTTTGAAGTCACTCACCTAGTAAGGTCAACTTGATCCTTGCAAGAAATACCCAACAGGGTCCCAGAGCTTTGTGCCACAACTCATTTACTAATTTGAACCTATTTCTACTCTATTTCCAGCTGTCAATGTATTATTTTTAGCACCACCAACATCTTCGGATGACGAAGAGTATTATACACCCATAAAAAGAAAGAAGAGGAGGAAAAAGAGGAGGCGCTATTACTAAGCGAAAGCCTCCATTATTGCTCCAGTAAGTACAGCACACCCAGAGGCTTCAGGAACTTGAAAAGCATTGAAAGGGGTTAGGGGGAGTGCACAGAGAAACAGAAACAGAGACAGACGTTCTGAGCCTCCAGTTTACCAGGATAAAGAATTGCTGTATCAAAACCTTGTAGAGTTGTCAGGAGATATTGAGAAAAGAAGGATGGTTGCAGGGTGGGGGGCTGATGGTGAGCGGGTTGGGGTTTGGAAGGACAATGTTAACAAGATAGAACAGCAGTCTGGGGTACAAATCCCAAGGTGGGAAGGAATCCGGCCTCCAAGGAAACCAACAGAACATGGGAAGTCCCCATGGAGGGTTTCTTACTTAGGGTCACCATTGCTGTGATGAAACACCATACAAAACTTGGGAAGGACAGGGTTTATTTGGCTTACATAGCCTTAATCACAGACCGTTGAGAGAAGCCAATTCAGGAACTCAAACAGTGATGGAACCTGGGGGCAACATTGATGCAGAGGCCATAGAGGACTCCTGCTTACTGCTCCTTAATGGCTTACACAGCCCACTTTCTTATAGAATACAGGATCATGAGCCTATGGATGGCCCCAAACACAATATGCTGAGCTCTCTCACATCAATCACTAAGAAAATGACCTGTAAGTTTGCCTCCAGCCTGGTCTTGTAGAGGCAATTTCTCCACTGAGGCGCCCTCCTCTCAGATGCCTTTAGCTTGTGTCAAGTTGACATTAAAATAGCCAAGACTAAGGTCATGAGAGTGGAAGGCAAATACATAAGTCATGAAGTACCGTGAGGTTGGTGGTACTAATCATGTCAATGAATATATAAATGGCATCAAGAGTCAGAGTGGGGAAGTAGGGCTGAAAGGTTGAGAGTGGAGAAACCTTGCCATGCAAGACTCAATAACACTCAGTACAGTGTACCCTTCTTCATCCTAGGCAGGCTGGTTCAGACCATTCACCACTGGGGCAGGACCACCTGCTGTGCTGCTTCTCATCTCTCTCCTTTGATGTGACACTGCCTGCCCCCTGCCTGAGGCCACACCAGGTTCTCCAAGATTTTCTGGAATTATCAGCAAACTGTGAATTTAGGAGTTTCTGTTAAAAGGCCATTCTGACCACTTAACTAGAAACTTGGAGTGACTGGGGGTGGGCTTCCCTCTTTATAAAGCACAGGCATTATTAAACATTTGAGCCTTGATCAGAATCCTGTCTTGGTTCCATCTCTCTCTCTTCTGCCTAGTTTCCCTTTCTTTCAGCTCCAGGTTGTATCCCAGGCTCAAACCCAGACATGAGAGCCGCAGGCCGGCCCCAACAATTTGGTGTCCCACCCAGGGCCTGGGAAAGGCAGAGGACACTGGAAGAAACACTGCTGGTTTGGAGCTCCATGGACGAAGAAAAGAATTAAAGAAAATTCGTACTGGAGAAGCAACAGGCAAAAGGTTGCTAAGGCGTGGTTCAGGCTAAGCTGGAACAGCGCTAACCCCGAGTGCTGGATTCGCTTAGGTGCAGCAGTGATATCAGGATCTAGGAACTTAACAGGCAGTCGGCCGAAGCTTCCAGAAGCTGCTTTTTAGGTGAGAGAAATAAAAGGGTTTGGATTTAATAATCAGGCAGATTGGCCGCAGCCTAAGAACTGCATCAGGTGGGAGGAAAACTCTCCCAGAGACAGAGATTATTCCCTCTGTGCCCTACAGCAGAAGTTCTCTGCCCTCTTTTTTTTTTTTTTTTTTTTTTTTTTTTTTTTGTCTAAGGTCTTGTCTAATGTCTGGTGCACCGGTCTGTTCACGTGTTCAGTTCGTGTGTGTTTTTGTCTAGTCGTCTGAATGACTGAATGTTCTAAGTTTTGTGTTGGAAAATAAAAGATGGCTAAATCTTTCTCTGCTGGTATAGCAAAGCCAAGAGTGGCCACATGCTTTAGCCAGGATCAGGCACAGCAGGAGGGCACCTGCTGGAAAAACTGTTTTTTAAAAAAGGGAGTCTGCAGCATCATGGTTTTGGGGCGAAAAAGCTGATAGATTTTTTTTTTCCTAAGAAAATTCTCTGCATTCGTGATTATTGCGTTTAGCTACTGACAAAGTGCTTTTTATTTTGTAATTATAGCTAGAAAAATTAATATTCACTGATTGGTCTAAGTGTAGCTGCTTCATTTGGTTTTTTACTAGTAATGTGCTCTAAGTGTCTTCATCACAAGAGTATCAGCTCATAAATTATTGGTTAGGATTAAATTATTGTTACATTGGTAACAGAAGGTTAGGCTTAAATTGTCAACTCAGGAGTCTTTCAAACACGTGGCATAAGCAGGCCAAAAAAACTGGGCCTCCTAAGATACTTCTAGCTGAGATAATATTTAATGTGATTCTTATCCCAGAAAGTAGAATTAGATAGATTTAAAGCAATGTCTCTTTAATGACGCATTAAAGCTTGCACTGTCATGTATTCATAGGTATAAATTGGCAGCCAAACTTTGTAATATGATAGTAATGCTTCTAATATTGATTCTAAAGATGATAAATTGCTTTGAAATTGGGTTTTGCTTTCCCAAAGTTGTAGTTATGGTCTAATATTGCAAAAGAAACTTAGTAATTCTAAAATCTGTCCCCATGGCAGGGGGAACTAAGCTCAGAGCAGCCTCTGCAGGGTTTGTGTGACTTTCTTTTGTCTTACAAATGGTGCCTAAAGAAGCTTTCCTTGCCTCTCCTTGCCTCCAGGGGAATTTTCTTTTAGCTAAAAGAGCACCTTTGCAGATCTAGCCAGATGCTGTTTTAATAAAGTTCAAATTCAAAGTTTATAAAGGGTCAATCAGACTGTAGAATTTATAAAGGCATTACAATCTGGCTTGCCTACATTTTATATAGTTATTATAGATCTAAAAGTTTGTTTTTTCCTTTGCATCTTATTAATTGTAAAGGGTTTGCTTCTAGTGAGTTTGTAATCACTGGAAAATTGTGCCTCTATGTAAAGGTAAACATAGGTCTACATTATGTAAGAAATTTTTATCATTTCTGCTTCTCTACAAGAAGCTAAGAATTTGAATCTTTCAGTGTATATTGTTCTCTAAGTGGAAACTATTTTATTAGCTAATGCCTCTCAAGGGAAGTTTACTTTAATTCTTTGCTCTCACACAAGAAGCGTTTAAGTTCTGGGGAGTGGCTATTGCTCCAGAAAACATTAAGAGGCAATATGTTTTTATTACTGAGGGTTTTAGTTTACTACAGAAGGCTTTGCAGAAAATAAAGAAAGCTTTTATAATTGTTATCAATTATAATCAATGGTAATTAAATATTTTCTGCTCGGTTTACTTAATGGCTATTAAATGTGGCCACAGCAATTCTTCAGCAGGCTTCATTATGACTAAGGGTGTGAAAACCTTAGCTGTCATTAAGCTGACCCTAAGCAGAGCCGCTTTATCCTTACTGTAAACATTTATCTGGTTCCTGTTAATCCTTTTGAAGTCATTTCTTTATTTCATGTCAGGTAACTTCTAGGTACTTTGCCTGCTGTGACTTCCTACCCCCTTTATTTTCTGTATTTTTTGGCCAGCAGGCTGCTGACTGCTGCGGGGTGGGGCCTTTGACCACGCAGCTTTCCCTGAGCGTGGTGACGAGGGAGACCACGAGAAAGCAGGCAGTTTTGTAGTGAACTCAGGGGAAGGCCTTGCTCATCATTGCCCACATGAGCCTCCGCCTGTTCCTGCCTTTTCCTCCGCCTGTCCCTGCCTTTTCTCGCTAAGATTCGGGGTGCTCCGCAGCCCTCCCTTAGGTTTCCTAAACTACAACAGATTGGGCCACCTTCAGCCTCTTCTACCTGAGAAGAAGGCTGAGGTGGTGGCGGCAGCTGAAGGTGGCACCAATAAAGGCACGTACCGGCTCTGCTTCAGAGATGCGGGGCTCAGCAGTGGGTGGAAATCCAGAGTCCTTTCAGAGTGGTTCTGCACACCATGGTGGCTGTTGGCCAAGAGTCAGCTCAGGCAGGGCCGAGAAGGACGGGGGCAAACGCCCCCCCCTCCAGGTGCTTGGTGGGTGTGGGTCCTGGGAAAACGGAGTCAAGACAAGGCAGGTGGGCGGGGCCGAGGTGGCACTCACCTCAAAGCACAGTTTTAGCATCCTATTAAAACTACTGTGGTGGGACACCCGCCAGCTACCCACAACACCCGTCACGGAATCTTAAGACTTCTGGTGAGTGGAACACAGCATCTCCCCAATCCAATCGCACGGGACCTGAGACTGCATTAAGTTAGGGAAGCAGAAAACCTGGCCTGAGTAGGGGCACAAGCCCCTTTCGGTCCGAGCAGCACCGGGGTAGCTAGGGCGCAGAGTCGGCTGACACCCGCCAGCTACTCACAACACCAGCCATGGGATCTTAAGACTTCAGGTGATCTGGCCACCCTCTCAGCCAGAGGACAGGTCTCCGCTTGGCCCGAGAGCCCTTTGCCTCAGGATCAGTGGGAGCCATCTTGGTTCCAGGACTCCATTGAACTTAGTCTGCACAGGTGAGAGTGTGCACCACAGAAGCTGACAGCTTCTGGGACAGGCGGGAGTCACAGAGCCTCTGAGGCAGCGCCCTTTTCGGGCTCAAGACATCCGGCCACCCCCCAGGCCAGAGGACAGGTGTCCACCCGGCCCGGGAGCCCTTTGCCTCAGGATCGGCAGGAGCCATATTGGTTCCGGGACTCCGGTGAACTTAGTCTGCACAGGTGAGAGTGTGCACCACAGAAGCTGACAGCTTCTGGGACAGGCAGGAGCCACAGAGCTACTGAGGCAGCACCCTTTTCGGGTCCCAGACATCCGGCCACATTCCTGGCCAGAGGACAGGTGTCCACCCGGCCCAGGAGGCTTTTTTGCCTCTAGATTGGCAGTAGCCATCTTGGCTCTGGGACTCCATCGAACATAGTCTGCACAGGTGAGAGTGTGCACCACACAAGCTGACAGCTTCTGTGACCCGCCAAAGCAACACAGCTTCTGGGAAATGTTCTGTTTTGGGCCTTCATCTTCGGCCAGGAGGAGGTCCAAACACCAGATATCTGTGCACCTTCCCTGTAAGAGGAGAGCTTGCCTGCAGAGAGTGCTCTAACCATTGAAACTCAGAGGAGAGAATCTGTCTCCCAGGTCTGATGATAGAGGCTTATAGAATCACCTGAGGAACAAGCTCTAATCAGAGACAACTAAATCAACTAACTTCAGAGATTATCAGATGGCGAAAGGTAAATGTAAGAATATTACTAACAGAAACCAAGACCACTCACCATCACCAGAACGCAGCACTCCCACCTTGCCTAGTCCAGGGCACCCCAACACACTGGAAAAGCTAGACCCGGATCTAAAAGCATATCTCATGATGATGGTAGAGGACATCAAGAAGGACCTTAATAACTCACTCAAAGAAATACAGGAGAACACTGCTAAACTGGTAGAAGGTCTTAAAGAGGAAGCACAAAAATCCCTTAAAAAATTACAGGAAAACACGACCAAACAGGTGATAGAATTGAATAAAACCATCCAAGACCTAAAAAGGGAAGTAGACACAATAAAGAAAACCCAAAATGAGGCAATTCTGGAGATAGAAAACCTAGGAAAGAAATCTGGAACCATAGATGCGAGCATCAGCAACAGAATACAAGAGATGGAAGAGAGAATCTTAGGTGCAGAAGATTCCATAGAGAACATCGGCACAAAAATCAAAGAAAATAGAAAATGCAAAAAGATCCTAACTCAAAACATCCAGGAAATCCAGGACACAATGAGAAGACCAAACCTACGGATAATAGGAGTAGATGAGAATGAAGATTTTCAACTCAAAGGACCAGCAAATATCTTCAACAAAATTATAGAAGAAAACTTCCCAAACCTAAAGAAAGAGATGCCCATGAACATACAAGAAGCCTATAGAACCCCAAATAGACTGGACCAGAAAAGAAATTCCTCCCGACACATAATAATCAGAATAACAAATGCACTAAATAAAGATAGAATATTAAAAGCAGTAAGGGAAAAGGGTCAAGTAACATATAAAGGCAAGCCCATCAGAATTACACTAGATTTTTCACCAGAGACTATGAAAGCAAGAAGAGCTTGGACAGATGTTATAGAGACACTAAGAGAACACAAATGCCAACCCAAGATACTATACCCAGCCAAACTTTCAATAACCTTAGATGGAGAAACAAAAGTATTCCATGACAGAACCAAATTCACACATTATCTTTCCACGAATCCAGCCCTTCAAAGGATAATAACAGAAAAAAAAAAAAACAATACAAGGACGGAAACCACGTCCTAGAAAAAGCAAAAAGGTAATCCCTCAACAAACCTAAAAGAAGACAGGCACAAGAACAGAATGCCAACTCTAACAACAAAAATAATAGGAAGCAACAATTACTTTTCCTTAATATCTCTTAATATCAATGGACTCAACACCCCAATATGTTACTTGACCTTTTTCCCTTCTTCTCATTGTGTCCTGGATTTCCTGGATGTTTTGAGTTAGGATCTTTTTGCATTTTCTATTTTCTTTGATTGTTGTGCTGATATTCTCTATGGAATCTTCTGCACCTGAGATTCTCTCTTCCATCTCTTGTATTCTGTTGCTGATGCTTGCATCTATGGTTCCAGATTTCTTTCCTAGGTTTTCTATCTCTAGCGTTGCCTCACTTTGGGTTTTCTTTATTGTGTCTACTTCCCTTTTTAGGTCTTGGATGGTTTTATTCAATTCCATCATCTGTTTGGTTGTGTTTTCCTGCAATTTTTAAAGAGATTTTTGTGCTTCCTCTTTAAGGTCTTCTACATGTTTAGCAGTGTTCTCCTGTATTTCTTTAAGTGAGTTATTAAAGCCCTTCTTGATGTTCTCTACCATCATCATGAGATATGCTTTTAGATTCGGGTCTAGCTTTTCCGGTGTGTTGGAGTGCTCTGGACTGGGCGAAGTGGGAGTGCTGCGTTCTGATGATGGTGAGTAGTCTTGGTTTCTGTTAGTAAGATTCTTACGTTTGCCTTTCACCATCTGGTAATCTCTGGAGTTAGTTGTAGTTGTCTCTGGTTAGAGCTTGTTCTTCAGGTGTTTACGTTAGCCTCTATTAGCAGACCTGGGAGACTAGCTCTCTCCTGAGTTTCAGTGTTCATAGTACTCTCTGCAGGCAAGCTCTCCTCTTGCAGGGAAGGTGCCTAGATATCTGGTGTTCGAACCTGCCTCCTGGCAGAAGTTGTGATCCACTCATAGAGGTCTTAAGATCCCGTTGAGGCTCCTGTGGGTACCTTGCAGGTGTCCCGCAGACTCCGCGCCCAAGGTACTCCGGTGCTCGCGTGGACTGGAAGGGACTTTTGCCCCGATCAGGCTGGGTTTTCTGCTTCCCTAATTAATGCAGACCCAGGTCCTCCACGATTGGATTGGAGCAGCAGCTGTGTTCCACTCACCAGAGGTCTTAATATCCCGTGGAGGGTCCTGTGGGTACCTTGAGGGTATCTGCAGGCTCTGCGCCCAAGCTACCCTGGTGCTGGCGGGGACCAGAGGGGACTTGTGCCCCTGATCAGGCCGGGTTTTCTGCTTCTCTAATTAATGCAGTCTCAGGTCCTGCACGATTGGATTGGAGCAGCAGCTGTGTTCCACTCACCAGAGGTCTTAAGATCCCGTGGAGGGTCCTGTGGGTACCTTGTGGGTGTCTGCAGACTCCATTCCCAAACTACCCCGGTGCTGGTGGGGACCAGAAGGGACCTGTTTGTTTTTCAAGACAGGGTTTCTCTGTACAGCCCTAGCTGTCTTGGAACTCACTTTTTAGACCAGGCTGGCTTTGAACTTAGAAATCTGCCTGCCTCTGCCTCCCAAGTGCTAGGATTAAAGGCATGAGCCACCATGCCCAGCTCTCATGGCTCCTCCTCAATAAGGCTACCTTAACCATTAAAGATCATCTTTCACCCAGTCCCCACCTCCCACTATCAACTCTTTGAGGTTCCAATAGCTCCTGACATTCTGATATCCCCCCCCCCCCAAAAAAGGGAAGCTGTAATATCCAAAATAAGTTCAAGGCCACCTAGCCCCTTCCCCTCTGAAGGGACTTTCAGAAACATAGTGGTCAAAATGACTAAATCTACTGCTGCCGAAACAAAATGAGCTTTTCACAGAGAAATAAACTTAACAAGATAACAGTTCCCAGAGAAATTCCCCTACCTGACCCCACACTGAATTCTGAGAAAGATCACAAACGCCCTGACCTTGATGATAGCTGTGATGTTAATAGCTATGACGTTAATAGCTGACCCATAAATTCAAAATGCACTATTGCTTTGCTGACCAAATCATAATAACCAACCATGGGGGCAAACAAAGTGAGTTACTAGGCCAAAGGTAGTCACTATGCAAACCAACCAATGCCTGAAAGGGTTACTTGCTACTCAATGAGAATAAGCCAGCGACACTGTTGTCCAAATCTTCCCTATACAAGGTATAAAAAGTGTGTTCTTTCATCGTTCTGGGTCTCTCCTCTGGCCTGTGTGCTGAGAGGGGGGTCCCCAAAATGATGAATCAATAAAAAAAAATCCTCTTGCAGTTTGCAGCAATGGCAGTCTCTGTGGTCTTTGTGAGTGAGGGTCTTTTGACGAACTCCAACAAAGCAAAATGGAATTAACTTCTCCCTCCAGGCTCCAAACAGATAAATTATTAGACCCTGAAAGACATTATGTTGTCCAGTACATTACAAACCAACTGCTGAATCTGTGCCAATGTGACACTAATTGAGGCTCCTTGGTGCTTCCAGCCTCCCCTGCTTTCTTCTCACAATGGCACCCTAGGTCTGAGGAACACTCAGTCATGCCAACAGGTGAAAAGATGAATACCCTTAAATCTCCCCAACTGCCTCTGTTGCATCCTGGGAGTGGTTTTTAAAGGAATCTACTCTCAGGCACAGTTTCCTTCTGTATACAACTTGTAGGAAGAGAGACGGTCTCTCCAAATATAATTAAAATAACATCTTCTTCTTCATTCCACGTCTCTCTTACACCTAAACCTATTCTAAACCAGTCTCCATTGCAGGCATCAGAGTTGTCCAAACTAGGCTCCTTGAATCTGGAAACTACACAGGCCCATCACTCCTCAAAGGCTCACAGAGAGCTCAATTTGTCCAAAGTCCACTGAAGTTCATGGTCTCTAATATTCTTTTGGGCTAAAACTCTATAGTGTATTATTAAGTGGAAAACTAGGCAGGGCCCTCACTCAAAACCTGCTTACCTGATCTCAAATCCCTTCTACACTTCTGTGAGTCTTATTTCTTCAAGTTGACACAAGCTAGAGTCATTTGGGAAGAGGGAACCTCAACTGGGAAAATGACCTCCACCGCCAGAGTGGCCTGTGGGTAAGCCAGTGGGCAAGTCTGTGGTTCATTTTCTCAGTTAGTGATTCATGAAGGAGGGCCCAGCTCCCTTTGGGCAGTGGTGCTGGGCTACTGGTCCTAGGTATGGCAAAAAAAGCAGGCTCATCAAGTCATAAGAAGCAAGCAGGTAGACAGAATTTTTCCTTGGCCTGTGCACCAGTTCCTGCCTCCAGGTCCTTGCCTTGAATTCCTTCCCTGACTTCTCTGGATGATGTGCTACAGCGTGTAGCATGAATCAATCCTTTCCTCCCCGAGTTCATTTTGCTCATGGTGTTCTATGACAGGAAGAGAAGCCCTAAGGTAACTCCCTGTCTACAGGGCAGCTTAATGCCATTATACTTCCCTGAGTACCTATGGACTCCAGCTTTCTGGTCACTACTGGAAACCTTCCACAGTTAAGTTTCTTGATTTCTTTGTTTTGTTTTGTTTTGTTTTGTTTTGTTTTGTTTTGTTTTTCAAGACAGGGTTTTTCTGTGTAGCCCTGGCTGGCCTGGAACTCACTCTGTAGACCAGGCTGGCCTCGAACTCAGAAATCTGCCTACCTCTGCCTCCCAAGTGCTGGGATTAAAGGCATGTGCTACCACTGCCAGGCTCACAGTTCAGTTTCTTAATCCTGAGAATCATATTACTCTGAGTCTATCTCTGCCTTGCTGAGATCTGGACAGGAATGGGTACATTAGTATCTATCCCTTCCAAACCACATTTCATCAGAACTCTGTAATCTTACCACAATTTCCTCTCTGACCCAAACTAAAAGAACAGCACTGGGTTTTATTGTGAGGTTCTTGCCCTCACCCTCACTATAGATACAAGAAATCCATGTTTACTGCTAAAAGACTATCCCTAGTAACTCTAGGAGGCCAAGAGGTTCAATAATACATAAACAGTGAAATGTACCTGGAGCAGTTGTATTTTAACACCATAAAGCCCTACATCTGCTGACTTGTACCCAAGAAGGAACCTGTTGCTTTAACTTCAACAAATCCAGATGAGTAAATCAAAAACAAAGATGCCAATGATGTGGGCCAGCAAAGAATAACAAGAAGGGTTGGTGGGACTTTAATACCAATGTCTGGTTGTGACCATCCTGCTTGTTTCCATTTCTAGAAGTACACACATCCATCTGACTCCTTGTATTTGGTTCCTGAAGTTTTAACCTGTCAATTTGTTTGTTCTAAAGTTCAACAGTTCTACTCCAGAGAAAACTTCAACAAGGTTTTCAACACTTGCCACAAAAAGTGCCACTTCCTTTAGCCTACTACACAATAGAATGTGGGTCTTCTATCACAACTGCTAGGTAGGACAGACACTGTGAGACACTGTTGTGTGACAGACTTTTCCTGAGAACACAGCACAGGTCTACTCTCTCACAAAGCTTTTGGTGACAGAGCAATTCTATGAGCATGCATTTTTTTGCAACCTACTTTTAATAAGGTCCTGCCTCTCCTCTAGCCCTCCACCCAGGAGACATAGTAAAAGAAAAAAGTTATTAGGATACAGGAGAAGCAGACCAGGTCAGCAATAGTTCTTTGGGGGTGAGCTTGATCTTCTTTGCAGCAGTTTGTTCCTGTAGCAAACACCAAATATGATTCATCAGCTGCATACCAGTCCTCTGGGCAAGCAGACACCAGGCAGCTGCAGTTCAGTCCTGGAGAACCTTCCAGGCTTACCAACAGTCCTAAGGTGAGGCCACAGAGGCAGCAAGCTGCCACAGGAACCTCTCGAGCAGTTCTTGAGTGAGTTTCTCTCAAGGACAGCTTTACACAAGTTGAGCTCAACAATGCTACGCAAGGCAAACCAATACATGCATGTCTTTAGGGAAAAATAGGGATGCAGAGCAAACCAAACCAAGGCTCAGTGCTTATCCCCCATTGTCTGTGGGATCATACTTGTACACCTTCATCAAGCATCCTTTCATGGGTTTGATATACCAAAACATACTTTCACCTGTGTCTGCTTCAGGAAAACAACCTTTCAAAAGTTTGCTTTAGCAAGATATATTTTCACCTACATGCCTCAGCAAAACACCATTTGACATAACTAACTTTCCAAAGATACTAGAAGTTTCCATTTCACCGAGCAACACCTTAACACTTGGCAAACCAATGACGATTTTCTTGGAATCACTGACAGGCGTCAGAAATAGGGGTTACCTAAAAAGTTACCAGATAACTTTAAAGCAGCTTCATCACCCAAAAACTCACCTTAGCATAGATGACTCCCAAAATGTAACACCATGGGACTTTGAAAAAAAATGGCAAAGCTGATAGGCTCTCTATGCAGCTTGCAAATTGCAATTTGACTGGTCAGAGTCTCCAACATCACTGTTGTTTATTTTTTTATATGGCTGAGTTGGGGCCATCAAGAAGCTTCCAGCTTTTGTGTTCAGAGACATATGAGCTTTGGTTTACTTCTGAAGCCCATGAACCTCCCTTTCCTCCCTCTTGGGAATGTTGCATTTTAAGTAAATGTTGCAATTCAGAGGAAAACCCCATTTAACTGACACTTTGACTGACTTCATTTGATAAGACACTGGGCCTAAGTCTATGTAGTTTATCCACTTTATCCAGTTTATAATGGTCAGCCATTATATTTTGTTCTTTATCTATTTCCTTTTTTTATCCTTTACCACAAACCTAAGAGGCAGATGTTATGATTATTTCTCACTTTATAAAGGCAAAGACAATGTAAATTATTCATACAGCCATAGAGACCATAAATAGCAGACAGTATATTTCTATATGTAGAAACTATATATCCCAACCTTAGAACATACACATAGCTTCTTAGTTGAATTGCACCTACCACCCAATTCCAACCCCCTCACTAGTATAGTCACCCCATAAACCAGCTGATGCCTTCTGCAACATCTGCCTGGGAGAGGGTGTGGCTGCCTGTAGAGCAGTGGGGCCTATCATTTCCTGTCAGGAACAACTACAACCTTCTCTGGCCAACCATTTCTCCATTTGGAAAATGGGGACACTGATGCCCATCTTCAGAGTGAATGGGAAATAAATGCCTTTGACAAACTCACATTATCCCACATGTTGAGCTCCTGAATATGTCTGCCATGGTGGAATGTTCGAATCCTGCTGTGCTTGTGAAGACCTAAGAACAATGGCCTCCAGTACACTGTTTGCCTTGTAGAACTCACAGATAGCTTCTAAGAACCTTTGTGGTCCAGTCTACAAGGTGACTCTGCCACTGGCCATCAAGTGGTCATCAAATGGCCAGTGTTCATTTCAGTGAGCATGACCAACAAGCCCCACAGTATTAAAAAGCCCGTCTAGCTGTGCTTTTTCTATAAGGTGTCAGGAACAATGCAACACGAATCCATGGTTTTTTTTTAATCAACTAGGAAATATGGTAATCTCATGATCTGAACATCATCTGAAATATTCCTTCTGATGGTTGGGATGTTTTTAACTTTTCTCTAAGCTTTAATGAAAGCTTGCTGAATTAATTAGGAGAAAGTGCTTCTCTAAGTGACCAGTAATATAGGGAATACCAAGTCTGGGCAAACCTGTCAAGAGAGTAAAATTTTCCATTAGACCCTACCTTCTCATTTGTCACCTTTCCTTTTAGGAGAGTCTCAAAGCTTAAAATGAATGAAATCTTTGCTTCGAGAACTTTCCATATACTCAGACTATAGTGGGACACAGATACCTGAAACCATGTAGGCTCAAACTGCAATGGGGCATGGGGGAGCACACTGTCACTCCTCTTTCTTATCACTCCTTGAGATACTCTCTTCACAAAGACTGACTTCAAGAGATTTCAAATGCAGACAGTCATTTGCTCCCTTCCAGAAATTTGGATGCTGGACTATGGAATTTCCTGGTAGCATCCAAAAATGTTTTCCAGTTTTCAGGCCTCTGGGGCTGCCCTGCTTTTTGCTCTTCCTGGAGATTCTGTTTTGTTAAGTGCAGCAAGCTGGACCCTTGTGTGCAGAGGCTGGTGAGAGAGAACTCTCAGGAATAACTCCTGCAGTGAGTGAAGGAAACAGGACTGACCTGGAACTGGGGTACTGTATTAGTCAGGGTTCTCTAGAGTCACAGAACTTATGGATAGTGTCTAGATAGTAAAGGAATTTATTGATGACTTACAGTCGGCAGCCCAATTCCCAACAATTGTTCAGTCGCAGCTGTGAATGGAAGTCCAAGGATCTAGCAGTTACTCAGTCTCACGCAGCAAGCAGGCGAAGGAGCAAGAGCAAGAGCTAGACTCCCTTCTTCCAATGTCCTTATATTGTCTCCAGCAGAAGGTGTAGCCCAGATTAAAGGTGTGTTCCACCACACCTTTAATCCCAGATGAAAGGAGTAGCCCAGATTAAAGGTGTGTTCCTTAAACTCGGAGATTCAATCTTCTGGAATCCATAGCCACTATGGCTCAAGATCTTCAAACCAAGATCCAGATAAGGATCTCCAAGCCTCCAGATAAGGGTCACTGGTGAGCCTTCCAATTCCGGATTGTAGTTCATTCCAAATATTGTCAAGTTGACAACCAGGAATAGCCACTACAATCCACCCCTTGTCAACTTGACACAAATAATATCTCATGTTCACATAAAACAATAACAAGGTTGTAAATACGCCTAACATGATATAACTATCCCTCGTACAATCGCAAACGCATTAGTAAATTTACAATGGGCATTCATATTACTTTATAATCCTCGTTTCTGCAACTGGTTACGTGGCCTTAATTGGTATTTATAACTACCTTCCTCTACTACCCATTCTGTATTTCCTTCTCCTTCAGCCAACACCTCAGCAGGTCTTGGCTCTTTTCCTGGAGGATTGACCCATACCTTCATTCCTGATGGATCTGTGTCCTTTGTCATCCTGCTTGGATTAGGCTGTTGTAGTTTCCCATTGACTTTAATCACAGGACATGGTAGTACTAAGAGACGCCCTAAGGGATCTCCTACACTCCAGACATAATCTTGCTTACCACCATTGTGAAGAGGTAATCCAATTTCCCCATGGTAATCTGGATCTATCACCCTTCCTAACACTGTTATTCCTTTTTTAGCCTGTTGGTTTAAGGGCATTAGAAGCCCAAAATGACCAGGGGGAAGTCTGAGCTTCCAGTTCAATGGAATGTTTGTTGTAGCTCCTGGTAGGAGCACTCCCCTCTCTGGAGCCAAAACTTCTAAGCCAGCAGAACCTAGAGTTATGGGGACAGGAAGCAAAAATTTTCCTAGAGGGTCACTAGGAGTGATAGTAAGTGGAACTATTCCCTTTTCCACCCCTTGATTCCTGGACCCATGAATCCTGGCTATGGGTGAAACTGTACCATATATCGAGCGCTGATTCAAAGCATATACTGCCTTCTGAAGAACTCTACCCCAGCCTTCCAAGCTGTTACCACCTAATTGGCGTTGTAACTGCGTCTTCAAAAGGCCATTCCATCTTTCTATCAGCCCAGCTGCTTCAGGATGATGGGGAATGTGGTAAGACCAGTGTATTCCATGATCGTGGGCCCACTGTCGTACTTCTCTGGCTGTGAAATGAGTTCCTTGGTCAGAAGCAATACTGTGTGGAATACCATGACGATAGATAAGGCATTCTGTCAGTCCGTGAATGGTGGTTTTAGCAGAGGCATTACGTGCAGGAAAGGCAAATCCATAACCAGAATAAGTATCTACTCCAGTAAGAACAAAACGCTGTCCTTTCCACGAAGGAAGTGGTCCAATGTAGTCAACCTGCCACCAGGTTGCTGGCTGGTCACCTCGAGGAATGGTGCCATATCTGGGGCTCAGTGTTGGTTTCTGCTGTTGGCAGATCTGGCAATCAGCAGCAGCTGTAGCCAGGTCAGCCTTGGTGAGTGGAAGCCCGTGTTGCTGAGCCCAAGCATAACCTCCATCTCGACCACCATGGCCACTTTGTTCATGTGCCCATTGAGCAATGACAGGGATGGCTGGGGAGAGAGGCTGATTGTCCACAGAACGGGTCATCTTATCCACTTGATTATTGAACTCCTCCTCGGCTGAAGTCACCTTTTGGTGAGCATTTACATGGGACACAAATATCTTCACATCCTTTGCCCATTTGGAGAGATCTATCCACATACTTCTTCCCCAGATGTCTTTCTCACCAATTTTCCAATTGTGATCTTTCCAAGTCCCTGACCATCCAGCCAATCCATTGGCTACAGCCCATGAGTCAGTGAATAATCGTACATCTGGCAATTTCTTCTTGCAAACAAACTGTAATACCATGTGTACTGCCCGAAGTTCTGCCCACTGTGAAGATTTCCCTTCACCTGTGTCTTTCAAGGTTGTCCCAGAAAAGGGTTGTAATGCTGCAGCTGTCCACTTCTGGGTGGTGCCTGCATAACGTGCAGAGCCATCAGTAAACCAGGCTCTAGTCTTCTCCTCTTCGGTCAGTCGATCATAGGGAACACCCCATGAGGCTATAGGCACATGCTTGGCAGCAGATGGCATTGTAACAGGAGTAGAAACCATAGGCATTTGAGCAACTTCTTCATGTAACTTGCTTGTGCCTTCAGGACCTGCTCTGGCCCGATCACGTATATACCACTTCCATTTGATAATAGACTGCTGCTGTGCACGTCCCACTTTATGACTTGCAGGGTCTGATAGTACCCAGCTCATGATGGGTAGTTCAGGTCACATAGTAACTTGGTGTCCTATTGTCAAACGTTCGGTTTCCACTAAGGCCCAATAGCAGGCCAAGAGCTGTTTTTCAAAGGGAGAATAGTTGTCTGCAGATGATGGTAGAGCTTTGCTCCAAAATCCCAAAGGTCTTTTCTGTGATTCACCTACAGGGGCCTGCCAGAGGCTCCAAACAGCATCTCTATCAGCCACAGACACCTCAAGTACCATCGGGTCTGCTGGGTCATATGGTCCAAGTGGTAGAGCAGCCTGCACAGCAGCCTGGACCTGTTGAAGGGCCTTCTCCTGTTCCAGGCCCCACACAAAGCTAGCAGCTTTCCGAGTCACTTGGTAAATAGGCCTAAGTAACACACCCAAGTGAGGGATGTGTTGTCTCCAGAATCCAAATAGACCCACTAAACGTTGTGCTTCTTTCTTGGTTGTAGGAGGGGCCAGGTGCAATAACTTATCTTTCACCTTAGAAGGAATATCTCTGCATGCCCCACACCACTGGACTCCTAAGAATTTCACTGAGGTAGATGGTCCTTGAATTTTGGTTGGATTTATTTCCCATCCTCTGATACGCATATGTGTTACCAATGAGTCCAAAGTGGTTGCTACTTCCTGCTCACTTGGTCCAATCAGCATAATGTCATCAATATAGTGCACCAATGTGATATTTTGTGGAAGATCCAAACGATCAAGATCCCTTCTAACTAAATTATGACACAGGGCAGGAGAGTTAATATATCCTTGAGGCAAAACTGTGAAGGTATACTGTTGGCCTTGCCAACTGAAAGCAAATTGCTTCTGGTGGTCCGTATGGACAGGTACTGAGAAGAAGGCATTTGCCAGATCAATAGCTGCATACCAGGTGCCAGGAGATGTGTTAATTTGCTCAAGTAACGAAACTACATCTGGTACAGCAGCTGCAATTGGAGTTACCACCTGATTTAGTTTTCGATAATCAACTGTCATTCTCCATGATCCATCTGTTTTCTGCACTGGCCAGATAGGAGAGTTAAACGGAGATGTGGTGGGAACCACCACCCCTGCATCTTTCAAGTCCTTGATAGTGGCAGTAATTTCTGCAATGCCTCCAGGAATACGATACTGTTTTTGATTCACTATTTTCTTTGGCAGAGGCAACTCTAAAGGCTTCCATTTGGCCTTTCCAACCATAATAGCCCTCACTTTACAGTTCAGGGAACCAATATGAGAATTCTGCCAATTTCTGAGTATATCTATCCCAATTATACATTCTGGAACTGGGGAAATCACCACAGGATGTGTCCGGGGACCTACTGGACCTACTGTGAGTCGGACATCAGTCAAAACTCCATTAATCACTTGCCCTCCATAAGCCCCTACTTTAACTGGAGGGCCACAATGTTTCTTGGGATCCCCTGGTATCAGTGTCAACTCAGAACCAGTATCCAGCAGACCCCGAAAAGTCTGATTATTTCCTTTTCCCCAGTGTACAGTTACCCTTGTAAAAGGCCGTAGGTCCCTCTGGGGAAGAACTGGAGAAAGGGTTACAGCAAAACCTTTGAGTGTCTTATCAAGATCCTTCCTCAGCGGAACCTGGCCACCCCTTCATTCAAGGGGTTCCAGATCTGCAAACTGTCTCAAGTCTGGAAATTGATTCACTGCCCGAGATTGCTGTTTACCACGATCTAATGTAGCCTTTCTTTCATTTGGCTGTTTACCACGATCTAATGTAGCCTTTCTTTCATTTGTTTGAGAATTTTTCTGCTTATACAGATCAAACAAATATGCAGTAGGCTTCCTATGTATTTCATTCCTGGAAACACCATGACTGGTTAGCCAATACCAAAGGTCCAAACGAGTCATGCCATTATAAATTTCACCTCTCCTGTGCTGACCATTACTGGGTATGTTATTATAAACATTCTTTTGTCTACGCTGTCCATTATAATAACTAGAATTACCTTGTCTCCGGCGATTCAATGCTGCCACCTGGCCCTTGTTACCTCGGAATCCAACTAAACCCAGTGAATTTAATTCATCTAATTGAGCAGAAGCATCTCCAATGCTAAGATCTGGCACAAGGAAAAGGGAAAGAACAAAACCCTTCAAATGTGCTGGTGCCCCTCTCACCAATTTGCGTCTTATAGAGCTGGTGAAAGGCATATCTTCTGGACCTTCCCATTGTGGACAATTATGCTTTACACAATATATCCACTCTAGCATTGCAATTTCCCTAAGTCTTAAAATCCCTTCATCAACACTAAGCCACGGAATATCAGGCATCTCCAAGTCATTTCCAGTAGGCCATCTTTTGATAAACACCTCAGCCAACCATTCAAACAAACTTTTGACACCTTTTTTAACTATGCGAGCTTCCGTATTAAACCTAGAATCTCTACTCAGAGGACCCATGTCAATAAACTCAGCCTGCTCTAGTCTTATGTTCCTTCCACCCTTATCCCACACCCTTAAAATCCATTCCCACACATATTCACCAGGTTTCTGCTTGAATGAATTAGCAAACTCATTAAGCTCCTTAGTAGTGTAGCGAATTTCCTCGTGGACTACACTTTCTACCTCCCCTCTAGGAGCCTGTTTTGCTTTGAGTCTGGTTACAGGTCTAAAAGAAACTATTGGTGGGCCTTGAGAAACATCAGTAGTGAAAGTCATTGCTGGTCTATCAGACTCTGCAAAATTAATTTCCTCATGTGGGGAAGGCATTATTTCAAGGGGTGGGGCTGAGGGTACTACTTCCTCAGGTGGGGCAAACCCTTGAGAATCTGAAGATTCAAAATTCTCAGTTTCAACATGGTCTTCCCACACATCCCCGTCCCATGTTGTAGGATCCCATTCTTTGCCAATTAGAGCCCTTACTTTAACTGTCGACACACTCTGAGGCTGAGACTTGAATTTTCGCTGTAGTTCAGCCAACCTTACAATGAGAGTTTCTGTTTGATTTTCTGCAACTTGAGCTCTATTGCTACAAGAGAGAAGATTCTCCTCAAGGACACACTTAGCAACTTTTAGATCGTTTACTTGTGTCTGGAGCCTTTCGATTTTATCACACAACTCCTTCCTTTCATTCATCATTCTTTCCACAGATACTAAGAGCAGCCAGCCAGTAAAATCATTTTCCGATTTTTTCCCCATCTTGTAGAAAGCTTTGTGCACTGAATCACCTAATTCATTAAGAAAATCAAGGGCATTAGCTTCTTTAAGTTCGGAATATAGTTTCAACCATGGGTCTTCAAAATTCTCTGAGCTCCCAGGAGGGAGAGAATCTGGAGAGGTTTCAATAGTTGAAAGTGCTGGTGGATCAACAAGCCAATTCCAGTATTTTAAAAGATTCATCCTTGTACTTCTGTTACTCTAGAACCACTCCTGGTACCAACTTCTGTATTAGTCAGGGTTCTCTAGAGTCACAGAACTTATGGATAGTGTCTAGATAGTAAAGGAATTTATTGATGACTTACAGTCGGCAGCCCAATTCCCAACAATTGTTCAGTCGCAGCTGTGAATGGAAGTCCAAGGATCTAGCAGTTACTCAGTCTCACGCAGCAAGCAGGCGAAGGAGCAAGAGCAAGAGCTAGACTCCCTTCTTCCAATGTCCTTATATTGTCTCCAGCAGAAGGTGTAGCCCAGATTAAAGGTGTGTTCCACCACACCTTTAATCCCAGATGAAAGGAGTAGCCCAGATTAAAGGTGTGTTCCTTAAACTCGGAGATTCAATCTTCTGGAATCCATAGCCACTATGGCTCAAGATCTTCAAACCAAGATCCAGATAAGGATCTCCAAGCCTCCAGATAAGGGTCACTGGTGAGCCTTCCAATTCCGGATTGTAGTTCATTCCAAATATTGTCAAGTTGACAACCAGGAATAGCCACTACAGGTACCCTTCAGAGGAAGCCTTTCTTGAAACCCCAGGTCAAGGCCCTTATACCTCTACATTGTTTGGGCATCAGGAGCAGGCTGCCATTAAGAACCTTGGACAAGATGCCTCTCTATCCACAGGCCACTTGTTGTTAAGACCTCAACTCTGAGTTGTCAGCAGCTAACATCCTGGTCACTGAGTGTGATGGTTTGTATGTGCTTGGCATAGGGAGTGGCACTGTTAGGAATTATGGCATTTTTAGAGTAAGTATGTCACTGTGGGCATGGGCTTTAAGACCCTTATCCTGCCTGAAAGTGAGTCTTCTAGCAACCTTCAGATGAAGATGTAGAACTCTCAGCTTCTCCTGCACCATGCCTGCCTGGTTGCTGCCATGTTCCCACCTTGACTATAATGGACTGGACCTCTGAACCTGTAAGCCAGCCCCAACTAAATGTTGTCCTTATAAGAGGTGCCTTGCAAAAGATACTGTCAATAAGACAAAAAGGCCACCAACAGATTGGGAAAGGATCTTTACCTATCCTTAATCAGATAGGGGACTAATATCCAATATATATAAAGAACTCAAGAGAGTGGACTCCAGAAAATCAAATAACCCCATTAAAAATGGGGCTCAGAATTGAACAAAGAATTCTCACCCGAGGAATACCAAATGGCACAGAAGCACCTGAAAAAATGTTCAACATCCTTAATTATCAGGGAAATGCAAATCAAAACAACCCTGAGATTCCACCTCACACCAGTCAGAATGGCTAAGATCAAAAATTCAGGTGACAGCAGATGCTGGCAAGGATGTTGAGAAAGAGGAACACTCCTCCACTGTTGGTGGGATTGCAAGCTTGTACAACCACTCTGGAAATCAGTCTGGCGGTTCCTTAGAACATTGGACATAGTACTACCGGAGGATCCAGCAATACCTCTTCTGGGCATATATCCAGAAGATGTCCGAACTGGTATGAAGGACACATGCTCCACTATGTTCATAGCAGCCTTATTTATAATAGCCAGAAGCTGGAAAAAACCCAGATGCCCCTCAACAGAGGAATGGATACATAAAATGTGGTACATTTACACAATGGAGTACTACTCAGCTATTAAAAAATGAATTTATGAAATTCCTAGGCAAATGGATGGACCTGGAGGGCATCATCCTGAGTGAGGTAACACAGTCACAAAGAAACTCACACAATATGTACTCACTGATAAGTGGATACTAGCCCAAAACTTAGTATACCCAAGATATAAGATACAATTTGCCAAATGCATGAAACTGTAGAAGAATGAAGACCAAAGTGTGGACACTGTGCCTCTTCTTAGAATTAGGAACAAAACACCCATGGAAGGAGTTATAGAAACAAAGTTTGGAGCTGCGACAAAAGGATGGACCATCTAGAGACTGCCTTATCTAGGGATCCACCCCATAATCAGCTTCCAAACGCTGACACCACTGCATACACTAGCAAGATTTTGCTGAAAGGACCCAGATATAGCTGTCTCTTGTGAGACTAGGCAGGGGCTTAGCAAACACATAAGTGGATGCTCACAGTCAGCTATTGGATGGATCACAGGGCCCCCAATGGAGGAGCTAGAGAAAGTATCCAAGGAGCTAAAGAGATCTGCAACCCTGTAGGTGCAACAACATTATGAACTAACCAGTACCCCGGAGCTCTTGACTCTAGCTACATATGTATCAAAAGATGGCCTAGTCGGCCATCACTGGAAAGAGAGGCCCATCGGACACACTAACTTTATATGCCCCAGTACAGGGGAACACCAGGGTCAAAAAAAATGAGAATGGGTGGGTAGGGAAATGGGGGGGGAGGGTATGGGGGACTTTTGGGATAGCATTGGAAATGTCATTGAGGAAAATACGTAATAAATAAAAAAAAATAAATAAGAGGTGCCTTGGTCATGGTGTCTGTTCACAGCAGTAAAACCCTGACTAATACACGGAGGAAAGCATATCCCTGCCTACCTTGATCAAGCAGAGCTCCTTAAGGACTTGACTCCCTCCCGTTTAAGGTCTACATGCATGGTGTGTATGAGTTATGAAGAAGGCTCTTGCAGGGGTCTTACTACAATGTGACATGCCAGAATAGAGGGCAATGCAGATGAGAAATAGTATACCTATCACAAGATAAATGCTGGGGACAGCATACAATGACAGGGACTACCTGCAGTAGGCCAGAATGGAGACATCTCAGTAGCCTATGGCAGCTTTTTGTAACAACAGTTGTTTCCATTTCTCCTAACCTTAGCCAGGGACAACAACTGTATAGATTTCATTTGTGTGTGGCTGCTTTCTAGTTGGCCTTGGTAAACATAATTATGCTATTATATCTGACTTTCTTTCTTCTTTCTCCTTCTGCTCTGACTAATTCTGTGAAACTAGGTGTTCCCTGATGTAATGATTCTTAAACAATTAAAAATTGAGGCATAGAGCACAGCACAGCACAGTCCTAATGGCCCAGGTGCATGCTGTGCTCTCTCATCTTGGAAACAATGCAGTAACTGCACAATGGTAGTTCCAGATTAATGCTTGACTTGTAAAGAAAGTTTGAAGAAATTATTAGAAAACAAAATAGGTAGCCGGGCAGTGGTGGCACACGCCTTTAATCCCAGCACTTGGGAGGCAGAGGCAGGCAGATTTCTGAGTTCAAGGCCAGCCTTGTCTACAGAGTGAGTTCTAGGACAGCCAGGACTACAAAGAGAAACCCTGTCTTGAAAAAACAAACAAAAAACCAAACCAAACCAAACCAAAAAACAAAAAGAAAAGAAGAGAAGAGAAGAGAAGAGAAGAGAAGAGAAGAGGAAAGGAAAGAAAAGAAAAAAAACTAAAGAAAGAAAACAAAATAGAGCCAACATTGGGACCCCAAGAAAGGAAAAAAAAAATTGAAGTTGTGAAATAAGTTTTGCACATTTGAGAGTGGTTCCTGGATAAACAAGTATAGAATGCATACAATTGTATATTAGTAAAACTAAGTCAAAACACTGGGACTCTTAGGAGAGTCATTGTGTGCAATGTGCCAAAGAAAACTAGTGCAACTATTAAGGATTAACTTGATTCTTTCTGGCCACTGCCTGGTAGCTTTGCCCATGTCATTTATCATTAGAGCTTCACAAGAAAATCCAAGTAGCTGGCCTCAGAGCTCTGAGCTCTGAAGTATAATAAGTCAAAGTTAAAGTTTAAATAATGATAAGTTTGCAATTACTATTATTGTGGTTATAGGTCTGGGAATAGGGAAGCTTGAAACTTTGGGAACAATGGTAATTCTTGAATTCTTGATTCTTCGTGGGACGTGGTTATTCTTTTGAATTTGATTTGGCAATGATTATACAGTGTCTTTTTTTTTCTACCTGATTTTGGAGTATCAATAAAAGACTGGGGCAAGAAAAAGGCAGGAGAGCATGTACACAGCAAGTGAGGAGCACCTGAGGTGAATGTTGAGAGCAAGTGAAGAGGGAGAGGGAGAGGGAGAGGGAGAGGGAGAGGGAGAGGGAGAGGGAGAGGGAGAGGGAGAGAGAGAGAGCATGAGAAGAGCATGAGAAGAGCATGAGAAGAGCATGAGAAGAGCATGTGAGGAGAAAATGTGGAGAGTGAGTGAGGAGAGAATGTGGAGAGTGAGTGAGGAGAGAATGTGGAGAGTGGGTGAGGAGAGAATGTGGAGAGTGACTGAGGAGGAAATGTGGAGAGTGAGTAAGGAGATAATGTGGAAAATGAGTGAGGAGAGAATGTGGAGAGTGGGTAAGGAGAGAATGTGGAGAGTGGGTGAGGAGAGAATGTGGAGAGTGACTGAGGAGGGAATGTGGAGAGTGAGTAAGGAGATAATGTGGAGAGTGAGTGAGGAGAGAATGTGGAGAGTGGGTGAGGAGAGAATGTGGAGAGTGACTGAGGAGAAAATGTGGAGAGTGAGTAAGGAGATAATGTGGAGAGTGACTGAGGAGGGAATGTGGAGAGTGAGTAAGGAGATAATGTGGAGAGTGACTGAGGAGGGAATGTGGAGAGTGAGTGAGGAGGGAATGTAAGTTATGTATGGAGAGTGTGTATAAGATTAAAAGGGGAGTACATGTGGAGTATGTGAGAGATGTATGTGAAGGATGTGTGAGAGAGTGAAAGGGGAACGCACAGAGGTGTGTATGAGCGTGAGAGTTCAAGAAAAGAAAAGCTCACAGAAGGAAAGCAGAGTGTGCAGGAGATGGCAGAGTGTGTGCAGCCTCAAGCTATGAGCAAACGAGGGAGAGAGAAAGAGAGCAGAGAGGGAAAGAAAAACTAAACTTTAAGCCTTGAAAATCGCCTGTCAGCTTGTACCCAAAAGTAGTCTGTGTCTATTTCTTATGCGCCTTCCAGACAACCCTGCTCCTGCTTCCTGTTGAAAACTCCAATCCTGTGTCAAGAATGGAGCCAACAAATGGGGAAAGGGGGCCAAGAGACACATTCATATAGATTTGCCAATAGAAGCCAGCATTTTCCAGACCAGTTCCTACCAATAGTTAAACCTCAAGATCAATTTGTAAAGTAAGCCATAATCATATTCTTTGAAGGAAGGGAATTTGCAGGTGTAGCAACTGCTATGTCATTGTCCTTTCTCTCACCATGACACCTTGTCAATATTCCAAACCAAGGAGAGGTTCCTTTCAACTGGAAGTGTTGAACAAGAGAGGCACTTGTCTCCAGGCAGAATCACGTGGCCTGGATGTGAGAGATCTGGTGAAATACCTGATTGCAAGCATTTGTGAAGATGGCAGATTTCTGAAAGTTGTACCCTGTCTGGAAAAGCCATGAAGACTAAACACAGGTAATCTAGGAACCAGGGACACTTGCAGCTTGGTGAGACAAACATGCATCTAGGAATGCATTTAGCTAAATGGTCACCTCATGTGGAGACCATACTCAAAAGCCAGCATCAAGGGAGCTTGACCAAGAGAACTGCCAGACTGAATGAGGGACTTGCGAGGGAGCTGTCTACAGGGTGAACAGTAATCAAGGCTATATGAGCTCAGCTAAGAGTGGTAGAGCATCAGTCTCTGCAGAGCTTACCCTAAGACTCACACAGTAGCTTTATGAAAATCAGCTGCCTGTGTGCTATGTAGAAGGCCCCAATGGCCAGGTGTCAGCAGCAATGATTTAAGCCATTTTCTACTAGAAACCTGAAAACCAGGAGAAAAGATCCAAGAGGGGAAAATCAAATACTACACTGAAAACTAGGCCCAACACTGAGATGCTGTGAGAGTGGTACAGAAATAAACACATAAAAATCTAGAGAGATGGGGATGAAATTGATAAAATAAAATAAAGTAACAAAGCTGAACTTTTAAATGTTCTTTTTAAAGAAAGTGAAACTCTTTGATTGTGTGTGTGTGTGTGTGTGTGTGTGTGTGTGTGTGATCTGAAAGGGAATAAATAATCAAAGAAGTGGTTTCTTTCTTTTTTGCCTGTTTCCTCTTCTTTTTTTTTAAAAATATTTTTTATTACATATTTTCCTCAATTACATTTCCAATGCTATCCCAAAAGTCCCCCATAACCTCCCCCCTCCCCTACCCACCCATTCCCACTTCTTGGCCCTGGTGTTCCCCTGTACTGGGACATATAAAGTTTGCGTGTCCAATGGGCCTCTCTTTCCAGTGATGGCCGACTAGGCCATCTTTTGATAAATATGCAGCTAGAGTCAAGAGCTCCGGGGTACTGGTGAGTTCATAATGTTGTTCCACCTATAGGGTTGCAGATCCCTTTAGCTCCTTGGATACTTTCTCTAGCTCCTCCATTGGGGGCCCTGTGATCCATCCAATAGCTGACTGTGAGCATCCACTATGTGGCTGTCAGAAGGCACCATGAGCACAGCAACTCTCATAAAGGGAAAAGATTTAACTGGGGGATGACTTACAGTTCAGAGGTTTACTCCAATATCATCATGGTGTGAAGCATGGTGGTATGCACATGATATGGTGCTGGAGAGGAGCTGAGATTTCTACCTCTGGATCACCAGGCAGCAGGAAGACAGAGAGATATGGGCCTGGTTTGAGCAGCTGACACTTCAAAGCCCAACCCCAGTGACACACTTCCTCCCAAAAGGATACAGCTACTCCAACAAGGCCATATCTTCTAATACTTCTACTCCCTATAGGACTATGGGGGCATTTTCATTCAGGTTCATCCCAAAATATGTCTCTGTGAAAGAAAAGAGGTGAGCCGGGCATGGTGGCGCACACCTTTAATCCTAGCACTCGGGAGGTAGAGGCAGGCGGATTTCTAAGTTCGAGGTCAGCCTGGTCTACAAAGTGAGTTCCAGGACATCCAGGGCTATATAGAGAAACCCTGTCTCAAAAAAACAAAAAAAAAAAAAAGAAAGAAAGAAAGAAAGAAAGAAAGAAAGAAAGAAAGAAAGAAAAAAGGAAGGAAGGAAGAAAGGAAGAAAGAAAGAAAGAAGAAAGAAAGAAAGAAAGAAAGAAAGAAAGAAAGAAAGAAAGAAAGAAAGAAAAGAGGTGTTCACAGTTTGTAGAGGAATGGACTTCTTAAACTGGATGTAAACTCTGATCCTCACACTGGCACCTGGAAAACCAGAGGTAGATGGGATCAAAGATTAGACCTGGGACCAACTGCACATCTGCTGAATGCTGATGGCTGGTGGCTTAGCCCTCCTCCATCCTACATAGCTCTCTTGTCATAGGCTCCACCAACAGCTCCACCAACAAAAACATTTTCACCTGTAATCAACTTGCTTTGATTTTCATGGCTGGAAGAATTGGGAACTGGGGTTTATTTGATTTCTTTCTTTTTCTTTTTTCTTTTTTTCCCCCCTTTTTCAGAGTCAATTTTATTTATTTATTTTATTTATAGTCACTTTATATCCTGATGGCAGATAAGCTGGATCACTTCCTATCCTTGTCTGACACTCACCTAGCTCTGTATTAGTTTGACATCTAGAGATCAGATCTTGGATGTTTGTAGAATGTGCCTCTAACTTTAACTCAAATAAGAATGGCAGGGGAGGGCTGGAGAGATGGCTCAGCGGTTAAGAGCAATGACTGCTCTTCCGAAGGTCCTGAGTTCAATTTGCAGCAACCACATGGTAGCTCACAACCATATGTAATAAGATGGAATGCTCTCTCCTGGGGTATCTGAAAACAGCTACAGTGTACTTACATAAATCTTTTTAAAAAAATGTCAGGGGAGAGTTGTCAAAATGCATATTTCCAGTATCTTATCCCTCTGCATTCTAACTTAATGTGCAGTCTACAGAGAGCTGCTTGAAAAACATGATTTTGGAAATCATGCTGCTGGGCAGAACTTTCTTCCATTAATAAGTGTCCTGTCCCTGGACTATTCAAGTGTGGGCCATAGTCACAACTATTGTGTGCCTAATGGGGTCAAGGAAGTTGGTTTTAAATATAAAATTTATGAAATGACTTTTGTTTAAATTTAAACTACCATTTAGGATAGGAGCAACCATACTGGTGATTATATGTTGGAATCAAGCTAGTCAACTGCAAACTAAATGTGCAAAGTGCAGACTTTCAGATTACACCTTGAGACAACAACTAGACCAGCAATCACATTTTAACCTGATTCCCATACTAATAAAGTCACTATCTAGTTTCTGGAATATTTTGCTACATCTTTGATCTTTTTATTTTGTTATATTTCTACTCTATTGTAGTAAAATGAGCTCTTACGGTTCTCTCTTTTTTAAGATATATTTATTTTATGTGTGTGAGTACACTGTCACTGTCTTCAGACACACCAGAAGAGGGCATCAGATCCCCATTACAGATGGTTGTGAGCCACCATGTGGTTGCTGGGAATTGAACTCAGGACCTCTGGAAGAGCTGGCTGAGGTAAGGCAGAGCTGGGGGACAGCTCTGTCTGTAAAGTGCAAGCTGCACAAGAGCAGCCCTCTTGCAATGGAGGATCTGGGGAGGTAGAGACAGGCAGATGCCTGGTGCTTGAGGTTAACAGCCTAGCCTTCTGTGACCTTCTGGCCAGAGAGAGACCATGTCTGAATAAAAAACATGAATGTTTCCTGAGGAGGTACAGATATGTGAAGTTGACCTCTGATGCCTATATACATGTACACACACATGCAAGTATACCCTTATGATCAACACACACACACAAACAGAGAGAGGGGGGGGAGGGGGAGGGGGACTATATGGACTATAATGGTAACTGGTCAATTGCTACCTAAGCAAATATTTTCAAAATATAAAGATATGCAATTTGAATCTTTCAGGTAAATAGCCATGTTCTTCAATGAAAACTACGTTTCAAAGAGGATTTGTGACTGAGGTGTGGTTCTTGGAAAGAACGATTGCCTTAGAATGCTTGCCTTGCATGTGCAAGGCCCAGAACCATGTTTCCACAATGCTGTGGCAGGGCCATGGCCTTTACCACCTTTGTGTGAGGACTGGGCATCTGGAGTGCACTCCAGGGACCAAGCCAGCCTTTGAAGAAGCACCCCTGAATTTGGCTGTCTTAGACAACTCAGGTACCCAGTGGACTTATTAAGAGTCTGCAGAGGAATCTGACCAAAGGTCAGCTTCCAGAATTCAGGTATACTACATGGGATGCACTACATAGGATTCTCAGGGCTGATGTCCTCCTCTTGTAGACAGTTTTCCTCTTCTCTATGGTGTTGGAGATAGTCTGTGAAAGTACATTTAAACCTGTCTGAATCTGTGCCCAGATCCTATCAAAATATCAAATGTGCCTCCAAGGTGGAGATGTAGGTGCTGAAACAGTGGCTCAGTAGCTAAGTACGTTTGCTGCTCTTGCAGAGAACTGGAGTTCAGTTCTAAGTAGTCACGATGGGTGGGTCACAATTACCCAGAAGGAACACAATTAACAGAAGGAACATTGCCAAACTCATTCTATGAGGCCAGGGTCACACTGAAAGCTAAAACAGAAAGCCAACAAAGAAAGAGAATTTCAGACCAATTAGTTTTATGTACATTGATGTAACAATAATTCATAAAATACTCTCAAACTAAATCCAAGAATACATCAAGAACACCATCTACCCTAATCAAATAGGCTTCATCACAGGGTTTCAGGCATAATTTAATATATAAAAATCCAATCACATAATTCACCATATAAACAAACTGAAAGAAAAAAACCCTACATGATTATCTGATTAGATGCTGAAAAAGCCCTTGACAAAATCCAACACCAATTCATGTTAAAAGCCTTGAAGAGATCCGGAATACAAGACATAGAGCTAAACACAATAAAGACAGTAATACAGCAAGCTAATAGTCAACATCAGATTAAATGGAGAGAAACTTAAAGCATTTACACTAAAATAAGGGACAAAGCAAGGTGGTCCATTCTCTCCATATCTCTTCAATATACCACTTGAAGTTCTAGCTAAAGCAGTAAGACAACTGAAGGACATCAAACGAATTCAAATTGGAAGAGAAGTCAAAGTATCGTTAGTCACAGAGGATATGACAGTATATGTAAGTGACTCAAAATAATTCTACCAGAGAATGCCTACAGATGTCTTCAGCAAAGTGGCAAGATACAAAGTTAACTAAAAAAGAGTATCCCTCCTTTATACAAACAATAAATTGGCTGAGCAAGATGTCATAGAAACACACTGAACAATAGCCACAAATAATATAAAATACATTGATGTAACTCTAACTAAGCAATTGAAAGACATGTATCACAAGAACTTCAAGTCTCTGAAGAAAGAAATTGAAGACATCAGAAGTTGGAAAGATCATAGATCCATAGAATTAACATAATAAAATGGTGATCTTACCAAAAGCAGTCTACAAATTCAATGGAATTCCCATAACTATACTAACAAAATTCCTTACAGACCTTGAAAAAACAATTAGCAACTTCATATGGAAAAACAAAAAACCCAGGATACCTAAAACAATCCTGTATAATAAAATATCTTCCAGGGGTATCATCATCCCTGATTTCAACGTGTACTACAGAGCAATAGAGATAAAAACGCCATGATATTTTGTATAGAAACTGACAGGTTGATCAAAAGAACCAAAGTCCCTGAAATAAACCCTCACAACTTGTGGGGAGCCGCCCTCACATTCGCCATTACAAGATGGCGCTGACATCCTGTGTTCTAAGTAGTAAACAAATAATCTGCGCATGTGCCGGCGTAGTTCTCCACTCCATGTGCCCTGCCTTCCCCATGATGACAACTCGGCCGATGGGCTGCAGCCAATCAGGGAGCGACACGTCCTAGGCAGAGGATAATTCTCCTTAAAAGGGACGGGGTTTTGCCATTTTCTCTCTTGCTCCTGAAGAAGTAAGCAATAAAGCTTTTGCCGCAGAAGATTCCGGTTGTCCTGAGTGTGTTCTTTCCAGTGGGAACAAAAGCTCGGGATAAGTGGCGCCGAGAAACCCGGGAACTTTATACCATCACACCAGCGCAAGGAAGATTCCCCCATTCTCGAGGCGGAATCAGAACTGCGGGTCACGTTACAGCTTTACGAGGTATGTCTGGCCTTGAACTTTCTCCAGTGTTAGGAGCCTTTTTGTTCCTTTTCACATGTTATCAAGTGGTTAAGGCAGGGCGGAGAATTCTGGACGAAATTCAAGACAGTCTGTCAGAAATAAAGCGGGGAGAGAGAGTAGGAGCAAAGAGGAAACATGGTGCACCAATTAAGCATACAGGCCTTTCCACACGTCTTGAACCCGAGGAAAAGTTAAGGTCAGGGAAGAATACCTGGGGAGCGATTGGAAGGAAAGAGGAGAAAAAACAAAAGAAAAAAGATCAATCAGTGGAGGTTTCTAGGAGAAGGAGCCTATACCCGTCACTAGATAAGTTTAAGGAGCCAGCTCTTAGTAGCTCTGAATCAGATGAAAAATTTAGCTCCTCTGAAGAAACAGACTTGGAGGAGGAAGCAGCTTGTTATGAGAGAGAAAAGTACCAGCCAGATAAAATGCTAGCTAATCAGTCAAGGAAAAAGCCAAAAGCAGCTGGCGAAAGCCAGCGTGCTGCTCGGCCTCCGGGCAGTCGGCTTCAAGGTCATAGTGCACCTCTGCCCTATGCGGAGCCCCCGCCCTGCGTAATGCGTCAGCCCTGCGCAGAGAGGCAATGGACAGAGAGGCAATACACAGACTCGTTCATTCCCAGAGAGGAACAAAGAAAAATGCAACAGGCATTTCCGGTCTTTGAAGGAGCCGAGCAGTGGTGGCACATGCCGTTAATCCCAGCACTTGGGAGACAGAGGCAGGCTCTTGCAGCCTACAAGGTCTTATTGTCCACCCTGGAGTTGTAGATCAGGATTATAAAGGGGAACTTCAGGTTCTCTGTTCTTGTCATCAAGTTGTCTTTTCTATATCACAAGGGGACAGAATAGCTCAACTAATAATTTTGCCAAGCCTACATGGCTGTTTTCCTTCCTCTGGCATTCCTCAAGCTGCCAGAGGGATTGGTTCTACTGGAAATGATTCTGATTACTTAATAATGCCTTTAGATTGTTGTCAAATTTTATCTACTCCTCATGTAGGGGTAAACCCCCGTGGCGTCAGGCCATTACAGGTCTGGCAAATGGATGTCACGCATATTTCCTCCTTTGGGAGAAATCAATATTTACATGTCTCTATTGACACCTGTTCTGGCATCATGTTTGCCTCTCCTTTAACTGGAGAAAAAGCCTCACATGTGATTCAACATTGCCTTGAGGCATGGAGTGCTTGGGAGAAACCCAAACTCCTTAAGAGTGATAATGGACCAGCTTATACATCTCAAAAATTCCAGCAGTTCTGCCGTCAGATGGACGTGACCCACCTGACTGGACTTCCATACAACCCTCAAGGACAGGGTATTGTTGAGCGTGCGCATCGCACCCTCAAATCCTATATAATAAAACAGAAAGGGGGAGTCAAGGAGGCTCTACCCCGAGTACCAAGAGTGTCTGTGTCTAAGGCACTCTTTACACTCAATTTTTAAAATCTTGATGCTCATGGCCATACTGCGGCTGAACGTCATTGTTCAGAGCCAGATAGGCCCAATGAGATGGTTAAATGGAAAGATGTTTTATGTAACAAATGGAAAGAACCGGATCCTATTTTGATAAGATCCAGGGGAGCTGTCCGTGTTTTTCCACAGAATGAAGACAACCCATTTTGGATACCAGAAAGACTCACCCAAAAAATCCAGACTGACCAAGGGAATACTGATGTCCCTCGTCTTGGTGATGTCCAGGGTGACAATAACAAAGAGAGAGCAGCGTTGGGGGATAATGTCGACATTTCCACTCCCAATGCCGGTGATGTATAATGCTCAAGTATTCCCCTGCTTTTTTACCACTAACAAGGAACTGGGTTTGGCCTTGTTCAGACAAAAAAAAAAAAAAAAAAAAAAAAAGGATTTTGGGATATTGGCCATTATTGTTAGCATTGTCGCTACAGTGGCCGTTTCCGCCTCCCTTAAGGCCTTGGCCTTGGCTCTGTCTGGACAGGTCCAGACGACTGACACCATTAACACATTGTCAGCCTCAGTGACCACAGCCATGGATAAACAGGCCTCAGCTAATGTCAAGATACAGGGAGGTCTCATGCTGGTTAATCAACGCATAGATCTTGTCCAGGAACAACTAGATGTATTATGGCAAATAGCTCAGCTGGGATGTGAACAAAAGTTTCCGGGATTGTCCGTTACTTCCATTCAGTATGAGAAATTTACTAGGGCAGCTAATTTGTCAAAAAGTCTTTCTCAGTATATGTTACAGAATTGGACAGCTGAATTTGAACAGACCCTTCGGGAATTGAGACTTGCCATCATTCAGGTCAACTCCACGCTCTTGGACCTGTCCCTGACCAAAGGATTACCCAATTGGATCTCCTCAGCATTTTCCTTCTTTAAAGAATGGGTGGGGGTGGGATTATTTGGAGATATACTTTGCTGTGGATTAGTGTTGCTTCTTTGGTTGGTCTGTAAGCTTAAGGCCCAAACTAGGAGAGACAAGGTGGTTATTGCCCAGGTGCTTGCAGCACTAGAACATGGTGCTTCCCCTGATATATGGTTATCTATGCTTAAGTAATAGGTCACTGGCCATTCAGCTCTTGCACCCCACGAGGCTAGTCTCACTGCACGGGATAGAGTGAGTGTGCTTCCGCAGCCCGAGAGAGTTGCACGGCTAAGCACTGCAGTAGAAGGGCTCTGCAGCATGTATGAGCCTATTCTAGGGAGACATGTCATCTTTCAAGAAGGTTGAGTGTCCAAGTGTCCTTCCCCCAGGAAAAACGACACAGGACCAGACCAGGACCCCTCTGGGTGATGAGCCTGGGAGGAGGTTTTGTGTACGGCTCCTTTACCTGCACACTGGGGATTTGACCTCTATCTCCACTCTCATTAGAATGGGTGGCCTATTGCTCCTAAATAAAAGAAAAGGGGGAGATGTGGGGAGCCGCCCTCACATTCGCCATTACAAGATGGCGCTGACATCCTGTGTTCTAAGTAGTAAACAAATAATCTGCGCATGTGCCCGGGTAGTTCTCCACTCCATGTGCCCTGCATTCCCGTGACGACAACTCGGCCGATGGGCTGCAGCCAATCAGGGAGCGACACGTCCTAGGCGGAGGATAATTCTCCTTAAAGGGGACGGGGTTTTGCCATTTTCTCTCTTGCTCCTGAAGAAGTAAGCAATAAAGCTTTTGCCACAGAAGATTCCGGTTGTCCTGAGCATGTTCTTTCCGGTGGGAACAAAAGCTCGGAATAACAACGATTAACATTTAATTTTTGACAAAGAAGCCAAGACCATACAATGGAGAAAAGGAAAGCATATTCAACAAGTATTGCTGGTCTACCTGGATGTGTGTATGTAGAAGAATGCAAATAGATCCATGTTTATTGCTCTGAACAAAACTCAAGTCCAGGTGGCTCAAAGACCTCAACATCAAATCAGATAAGATAAATAGAGGAAAGTAGAGAATAGCTTTGGGTACATTTGTAGAGGAGACAATTTCCTGAACAGAATACCAATGGCTCAGGCACTACAATCAACATTTCATAAATGGGACTTCATGAAATTGAAAAGTTTCACAATAGGAAAAAAAATATCAACAACTCTACATTTGAGAGTGTTAAAATATCTAAAATATGTATGGAACCTAGGAAGTTAGACACCAACCTAATAACCCAAATAAAAAATTGGAGTACAGATCTAAACAGAATTCTTAACAGAGGTTTGAATTTTTGGCCATCTTGGATGGCCAAAAAACACTTAAAGAAATGACTGACGACCTTCCACATCAGGGAAATGCAAATCAAAACAACTCTGAGATTCCATCTTATACCCATCAGAAAGGCTAAAATCCAAAACTCAAGAGAAATCACATGCTAGCAATGATGTGGAGCAAGGGGAACACTCTTCCACTGCTAGTGGGAGTGCAAACAGCTACTCTGGAAATCAATTTGGCAGTTTCTCAGAATAGTTCTACCTAAATATCCAGCTGTATCACTCCTGGGCAAATACTGAAAAGATGCTCCACCATCCTGCAAGGACACTTGCTGAACTGTATCCATAGCTGCTTTTTACTTGTTACAGTTAGAAACTAGAAACAACCCAGATGCCGTTCAAACAAAGAATGAAAAAGAAAATGTGGTTTATTAACATAGCGGAATACTACTCAGTTATTAAAAACAAGGACATCTTAAAATTTGAAGGCAGATGGATGGAACTAGAAGATATCATGCTCTATAATGTCACCCAGACTGAAAAGGACATGCATGACATATACTCACTTATCAGTGGATACTAGCCATAAAATACAGGATACCCATACTATAATCCACAGACTCTAAGAAGCCAACTAACAGGGTGGGCCCAAGAGAGGATGCTTCAATCTCACTCAGAAGGGGAAACAAAACTGTGATTGGAGGTGGATGGCTGGAGGGATCAGGGTGGGAACGAGGGCTGGGAGAGTGAACGGAAAACAGAGGAGGATGGGATAGCATGATGTGGGACAGGCATCTCTAGGAGGTGCCAGAGACCTGGGGTGGAGGAGGTTCCAGGAAGTTTATGAGGGTGACTCTAGCTGAGACTCCTAACATTGGGGCATATAGAGCCTGACGTGGCCATTTCATAGCTAGGCAGGACTCCTAGTGGAGGGATAAGAACACCAACCTACCCATAAGTCCTTTCACCTAAAATTTGTCCTGTCTACAAAAAGTTCAGGGATTAAGATGTCACAGAGTCTGAGGGAATGGCCAACCAATGACTGGCCCAACTTAAGAACCATCCCATAGGCAAGAACTAATCCCTAACACTCTTAATGATACTCTGCTATACTTGCAGGCAGGAACCTAACATAACTGTCCTCTGAGAAACTCCACCCAAAGACTCACAGCCTAAGGAGGCTGATAATGGAGATTAAAGACCCACTAAGGATCTTGTGGAAGAGTTGGGGGAAGGATTGAGGTACCTGGAGGGGATATGGACTCTAAATAAAGACCATCAAAATCAACTAACCTGGACCCTTGGGGGCTTCCAGAGACTGAACCACCAACCAAAGAGCATACAAGTACTGGGTCTAGCCTCCCTGCACAGATGTACATCTTGGTCTTCATACAGATGCACCAACAACAGGAGTGGTGGCTTACCATGACTCTGCTCCCTACCTGTGGATCCTGCTCTCCTAACTGGACTGTCCTGTCTGACCTCAGTGGAAGAATATATACTTAGTCCTGCAGTGACTTGAGGTGCCAGGATGGTTTGGTTTCTGTTGAGGGAACTCCCCCTTCTGAGAGGACAAGGGGAGTGGGGAGTGGTATAAGGGGCCATGTGAGCCAGGGAGGGAGAACTAGGAGGAGCTGTGGCTGAGATTGGGATGTAAAGTGAATAAATAAATTAGTGAAAAAATAAAGGAAAGAAAATGCTCTATGGGTGGATCTTATGAAATCATTTTCTCAATTGAGATTTCCACCTTTCAGATAACTCTAGATTGTGTTACAAGTTGACAAAATGAGCCAACACACCTCGGCATGTTTAAATTAAGTTTGAAATGACAGAAAAACCTGGGAATCACAATATCAGTAGGATTAGGGGTCTAAGGAGGCTGATAATGCAGATTCAAGAGTAAAGCAAGGATCTAGATCTTACCAGAGGCTTCGTAGGTGACAAAGCCATTGTCCCTGGATTCAGAGACCTGGAAGACGTTTTGTACTAAGGTTGTTCTGGCCATTGCTAGCCCCTCTCTGATTCCAAAGACATGAAACTCTGCAGTGGCTGGACAGCCCTTCCCTACACTGCCCATCTGTCATAGTTGAGAATATCCACTTTCCTATGTTCAAGGTCTCCTTCCTAAGTCTTTTCCAACTCTCCATGCCTCCAGTAACTCATACCTAGAGAAAACCCTGGCAAGGTAGAGTTGTGGTTTCTAGCTGAATGGCATCACAGATCTTTGAGTCTTTGCTACCTTGAAGTGGAAAGAGGTCCTGGACAATCACTTTTCTGCTTCCATCAAGACTCTTCACCCCTGTACTTGTTGGGGCTGGCCTGCGGCTCTCATGTCTGGATTCGAGACTGGGAGGCAACCTGGAGCTGAAAGAAAGGGAAAGTAGGCAGATGTGAGAGTGAGATAAAACCAAGACAAGATTCTGATCAAGGCTCAAAAGGTTAATAATAGTCTGCATTTTATAAAGAGGGAAGCTCATCCCCTGTCACGCCAAGTTTCTTGTGAAGTTGTCAGAACAGCTTTTTAGCAGAAACTCACCAAATTCATAGTTTTCTGATTACTCCGGAAAATCTTGGAGAACTGGTTTGGCCTCAGGCAGGTGGCAGGCAGTGTCACATCAAAGGAGAGTGATGAGAAGCAGCACAGCAGGTGGCCCTGCCTCAGTGGTGAACTGTGTGAACCAGCCTGCCTAGGCTGAAGAAAGGTACATTCCCCCCCCCCCTTTAAATAATATTAAACAAAACTGGACTGAGGCATAAAATTTATTTATGCTCTATAGTCCTGCCTGGCAGTTATGGTGGCTGGTGGATGTGCCTGCCTTGGGACCCCAGATCTTCTCTAATCATCCTTATCCATCATAGGAGTGTACGTGCAGCTTGTTTGTGTTTATTTTACACAAAACATGGCTCTGTGGTGTATTATTAACAGCCAAGGCTTGTTGCCAACTACCCCTGTTTTAGATTGGTATGATTCTGTGATCTGGTTGCCCGTCATTGACTAACCGGCCCTCATAGCACACCATACTCCCAATTCAGACCAAAGCCACAATATGTACTTAGAATGCTTCTTGATGGAGATTAATAACTGCCACCTGCGCTGTTGAAGGCAAAGCTGTACACCTGTCGCAGTCAGGCTGAAGGGTGTTGACTAACCTGCTTGATAAACAAAGGTGGGCCAGTGAAAACCAACAGTATTAAAGCTTCTTTGGAGAAGTCCAGGTACTCCATTCAGTTGCAATTTACCAACAATCAAGCTCAGGCTCTGGCCCCCCTGTTTGGGGGAGCTGGCTTTGAAAATTAGCAGAGAGGCCAGAGATTCTCTGGAAGTGGAGGCTGTGCTCCAAATTAACTTTGCTAGGTATTTAAGATTTTTAGGTATCTTCAATAGGAATTTCTAATATCGGAATTATTACTAGACCAGTCTAAGATTGAGTTAGAATAACTGGTCACATTGAAGAAAAGAGAAGAATCATTATAACTCTATTATATGACTAATCTTTTTAAGTCAGAATACACAGTCTCTGATGTTCTTTTAACCATAAAGTTAAAAAGCTTGAAGCAAGGCAGCTTCATTGTCCAAACTGTAAAAATGGCAAGCAAGGATGGGTCCAAAACATGTACCCAATTCAGCTTCCTTGTCACTACAGTCAGGGCACTGAGCCAACTCACCTGGCAGCTTATCACACGAATTAGCCATCATGCTTCTGCAGCGTTCTGAGGAGAGAACCTATGTTTTTTCCTTTCCTAATAACGTAGCTGTTCAGGATCAAGCCATATGCCAATAAGTAGATCCTTTTAAGATACTATAAGGCATTTATTAAAATTCTTTGACATCCAAATTTCAAAATTCGAAAATAAAAGTATGATTTAAATAATGTGCATGGGAATGCAATAAGTAATATGCATGGGGATATATTTCCCCCTTCTATGTCTTTTAAGAATCTAGAGTTTTAAAGTTCCACAGTACCTTGTCCTTGAGAATTAATAATATGTTGACAAAACATCTCAAACACTTGACTGTTATAGTCAGTATTAATGTAACATGGGCAGTGACTAATTGCACTTTCAATTGTTTCTCTTAAGGAGCGGTTGTAACTAGAAAACTAAAAAGTTATTAATAGTCACATGTGTATAATTTATTTATTTATTAAGTCAGAAATAGGAGCATTTATTTGCAGCAATTTATTAAGTATAAGTCCTCAAGAATTAACACTATTATGTGGAAACAAGTAGTAACTGAGGACACTAGAGCAAAGAATTTGACATGCACAATTTCCAAGAATACTGAAATATTATCTTAAACCATAACTGTTTTGAATATATAAAGAACGAGATTATATATCCAATCTATCTTATACGTAGGATCTATAGACTGCATGTGATATAAATCCAGCATGGCATTGCTTTAAGATGTCCAAGCATTCTAGAACAATTCATTAAATGTCCAAAAAACAGCCTTCTTAAAAGGACAGCATTTTTTCTTATGAGTTGTATAAGCATAAACAATTGCAAATTTGAGAATTAATAGCATCTGAGGGACAAACAATCTTAAGCAATTGTGAGCTCTGAGATATAATATTGACTATTAATATACAAATTAAGGTTTGATTGTTCAGCATTTTTAAACACCGTCCACAGCACACAACTTAATTATCTGTGCTGAAACAGGAGGAAACTCCAAAGAATGCGTGTGATCTAATTCACTTCTACTTATTTCCCATAGAGGGGATGTTTTTAAACACAATAATTGGGATGCCTGCATGCATGCATGAACTTATAGAAGATATAAAAGCATGCATAAAATTTTTTTAGCTTATCTTTGGGATATTGATTGTCAATTTTATTTAAAATGATTGTATACAATAGATCAACTATTAACATTCTGTAATAACCAAATTAATTGCTTTTTGTAAGAAGGAACATACACTTTGTCAGTTTCGTAAGACACAATTTTTGATATAGGTTTTCCAAAATACACGAATATATCCTACAATTCTTATTTATTTATTTATTTATTTATTTTAATTAGGTATTTTCCTCGTTTACATTTTCAATGCTATCCCATAGGTCCCCCATACCCACCCCCTCAATCCCCTACCCACCCACTCCCCCTTTTTGGCCCTGGCGTTCCCCTGTACTGGGGCATATAAAGTTTGCAAGTCCAATGGGCCTCTCTTTCCAGCGATGGCCGACTAGGCCATCTTTTGATACATATGCAGCTAGAGTCAGGAGCTCTGGGGTACTGGTTAGTTCCTAATGTTGTTCCACCTATAGGATTGCAGATCCCTTTAGCTCCTTGGGTACTTTCTCTAGCTCCTCCATTGGGGGCCCTGTGATCCATCCAATAGCTGACTGTGAGCATCCACTTCTGTATTTGCTAGGCCCCGGCATTGTCTGACAAGAGACAGCTATATCTGGGTCCTTTCAGCAAAATCTTACTAGTGTATGCAATGGTGTCAGCATTTGGAAGCTGATTATGGGATGGATCCCCGGATATGGCAGTCTTTAAATGGTCCATCCTTTCGTCACAGCTCCAAACTTTATCTCTGTAACTCTTTCCATGGGTGTTTTGTTCCCAATTCTAAGGGGCACAGTGTACACACTTTGGTCCTCGTTCGTCTTGAGTTTCATGCGTTTAACAAATTGTATCTTATATCTTGGGTATCCTAAGTTTTTGGGCTAATACCACTTATCAGTGAGTACATATTCTGTGAGTTCCTTTGTGATTGTGTTACCTCACTCAGGATGAAGCCCTCCAGGTCCATCCATTTGCCTAGGAATTTCATAAATTCACTCCTTTTGATAGCTGAGTAGTACTCCATTGTGTAAATGTACCACATTTTCTGTATCCATTCCTCTGTTGAGGGACATCTGGGTTCTTTCCAGCTTCTGGCTATTATAAATAAGGCTGCTATGAACAAAGGGGAGCATGTGTCCTTCTTACCGGTTGGGAAATCTTCTGGATACAAACCCAGGAGAGGTATTGCTGGATCCTCTGGTAGTATTATGTCCACTTTTCTGAGGAACCGCCAAACTGATTTCCAGAGTGGTTGTACAAGCCTGTAATCCCACCAACAATGAAGGAGTGTTCCTCTTTCTCCACATCCTCGCCAGCATCTGCTGTCACCTGAACTTTTGATCTTAGTCATTCTGACTGGTGTGAGGTGGAATCTCAAGGTTGTTTTGATTTGCATTTCCCTGATGATTAAGGATGTTGAACATTTTTTCAGGTGCTTCTCTGCCATTCGGTATTCCTCAGGTGAGAATTCTTTGTTTAATTCTGAGCCCCATTTTTAATGGGGTTATTTGATTTTCTGGGGTCCACCTTCTTGAGTTCTTTATATATATTGGATATTAGTCCCCTATCTGATTTAGGATAGGTAAAGATCCTTTCCCAATCTGTTGGTGGCCTTTTTGTCTTATTGACAGTATCTTTTGCAAGGCACCTCTTATAAGGACAACATTTAGTTGGTGTCTTTTGCCTTGCAGAAGCTTTGAAACTTTATGAGGTCCCATTTATCAATTCTCGATCTTACAGCACAAGCCATTGCTGTTCTATTCAGTAATTTTTTTCCTGTACCCATATCTTTGAGGCTTTTCCCTAATTTCTTTCTCAGCCTGTTTATCCTTTGTGTACAGAAAGGCCATTGAGGCCATTGACTTCCTTGAGTTAATTTTATATCCAGCTACTTCACTGAAGGTGTTTATCAGGCTTAGGAGTTCTCTGGTGGAATTTTTAGGGTCACTTATATATACTATCATATCATCTGCAAGGAGTGATATTTTGACTTCTTTTCCAATTTATATCCCCTTGATCTCCTTTTGTTGTCTAATTGCTCTGGCTAGGACTTCAAGTACAATGTTGAATAGGTAGGGAGAGAGTGGACAGCCTTGTCTAGTCCCTGATTTTAGTGGGATTGATTCCAGCTTCACACCTGTCTTAGTCAGGGTTTCTATTCCTGCACAAACATCATGACCAAGAAGCAAGTTGGGGAGGAAAGGGTTTATTCGGCTTACACTTCCATGCTGCTGTTCATCACCAAAGGAAGTCAGGACTGGAACTCAAGCAGGTCAGGGAGCAGGAGCTGATGCAGAGGCCATGGAGGGATGTTCTTTACTGGCTTGCTTCACCTGGCTTGCTCAGCCTGCTTTCTTATAGAACCAAGACTACCAGCCCTGAGATGGTCCCACCCACAAGGGGCCTTTCCCCCTTGATCACTAATTGAGAAAATGCCTTACAGTTGGATCTCATGGAGGCATTTCCTCAACTGAAGCTCCTTTCTCTGTGATAACTCCAGCTGTGTCAAGTTGACACAAAACTAGCCAGTACAATTGACCCCTTGTCAACTTGACACACAAAAACATCACTAGTAAGCCTCAACCCTTACAATCTTATTCATCCCCATTCTAAATAACTTTAAAAGTCCCACAGTCTTTACATATGCTTAAAATTTCAATCTTTTTAAAATATCCATCTCTTTTAAAATCCAAAGTCTTTTTACAATTAAAAGTCTCTTAACTGTGGGCTCCACTAAAACAGTTTCTTCCTTCAAGAGGGAAAATATCAGGGCACAGTCACAATCAAAAGCAAAAGTCAATCTCCAACTGTCCAATGTCTGGGATCCAACTCACGATCTTCTGGGCTCCTCCAAGGGCTTGGGTCACTTCTCCAGCCAGGCCCTTTGTAGCACACGAGTCATCCTCTAGGCTCCAGATGCCTGTACTCCACTGCTGCTGCTGCTCTTGGTGGTCATCTCATGGTACTGGCATCTCCAAAACACTGCATGACCCCTTCAGTCCTGGGCCATCAATTGCAACTGAGGCTGCACTTTCACCAATGGCCTTCCATGGCCTCTCACAGTGCCAAGCCTCAGCTGCTCTGCTCAACTCCTTCATGCCTTCAAAACCAGTACCACCTGGGTGACCCTTACACATTACCAAGTCCAGCCACAGCACAAGGTACAACTTTGGCTATATCTGGAACACAGCCACTGTGCTTTCAGAAAATACTTCCCAGAAGATGTCACCTCAATGATGCTGGTCTCTTCTTAATCACCGCTAATTTCTTAGCTCCAGCTAACCAGCATCAATAGTCCCAGTAATGCAAAGTTTTTGCTTTAGTAGTTCTGGTATCTTGTTAATCACAGCTGATTCTTCAGCCCCAGCTAACCAGAACTACAGAATCTTCACAATCAAAACAGGAATGGCCCTGAAAAGAGTCTTTAATTTTCCCTCTGAAATTTCACACACCAGAGCTCCAACTTCTGCAGTGTTCTCAACATTATCTTCCAAGCTCCTACACAACATCCGACAGAGGTCTTAACAATGGATGGATCTTCAAGCCCAAAGTTCCAAAGTCCTTCCACAGTCCTCCCCAAAACATGGTCAGGTTGTCACAGGAATACCCCACTCCACTGGTACCAATTTGTCTTAGTCAGGGTTTCTATTCCTGCACAAACATCATGACCAAGAAGCAAGTTGGGGAGGAAAGGGTTTATTCGGCTTACACTTCCATGCTGCTGTTCATCACCAAAGGAAGTCAGGACTGGAACTCAAGCAGGTCAGGGAGCAGGAGCTGATGCAGAGGCCATGGAGGGATGTTCTTTACTGGCTTGCTTCACCTGGCTTGCTCAGCCTGCTTTCTTATAGAACCAAGACTACCAGCCCTGAGATGGTCCCACCCACAAGGGGCCTTTCCCCCTTGATCACTAATTGAGAAAATGCCTTACAGTTGGATCTCATGGAGGCATTTCCTCAACTGAAGCTCCTTTCTCTGTGATAACTCCAGCTGTGTCAAGTTGACACAAAACTAGCCAGTACAACACCATTTACTTTGATGTTGGCTACTGGTTTGCTGTAGATTGCTTTTATCATGGTTAGGTATGGGCCTTGAATTTCTGATCTTTCCAAGACTTTTATCATAAATGGGTGTTGGATTTTGTCAAATGCTTTCTCAGCATCTAACGAGATGATCATGTGGTTTTTGTCTTTGAGTTTGTTTATATACTGGATTATGTTGATGGATTTCCGTATATTGAACCATCCTTGCATCCCTGGGATGAAACCTACTTGGTCAGGATGGATGATTGTTTTGATGTGTTCCTGGATTCTGTTAGCGAGAACTTTATTGAGGATTTTTGCATCGATATTCATAAGGGAAATTGGTCTGAAGTTCTCTATCTTTGTTGGGTCCTTTTGTGGTCTAGGTATCAGAGTAATTGTGGCTTCATAAAATGAGTTGGGTAGAGTACCTTCTGTTTCTACTTTGTGGAATAGTTTGTGAAGAACTGGGATTAGATCTTCTTTGAAGGTCTGATAGAACTCTGCACTAAACCCATCTGGTCCTGGGCTTTTTTTGGTTGGGAGACTATTAATGACTGCTTCTATTTCTTTAGGGGATATGGGACTGTTTAGATCATTAACCTGATCTTGATTTAACTTTGGTGCCTTGTATCTGTCTATAAACTTGTCCATTTCATCCAGGTTTTCCAGTTTTGTTGAGTATAGCCTTTTGTAGAAGGATCTGATGGTGTTTTGGATTTCTTCAGGATCTGTTGTTATGTCTCCCTTTTCATTTCTGATTTTGTTAAATAGAATACTTTCCCTGTGTCCTCTAGTGTGTCTGGCTAAGGGTTTATCTATCTTGTTGATTTTCTCAAAGAACCAGCTCCTCGATTGGTTGATCCTTTGAATAGTTCTTGTTTCCACTTGGTTGATTTCACCCTGAGTTTGATTATTTCCTGCTGTCTATTCCTCTTGGGTGAATTTGCTTCCTTTTGTTCTAGAGCTTTTAGATGTGTTGGCAAGCTGCTAATATGTGCTCTCTCTAATTTCTTTTTGGAGGCACTCAGAGCTATGAGTTTTCCTCTTAGAAATGCTTTCATTGTGTGTTTGGGTATGTTGTGGCTTCATTTTCATTAAACTCCAAAAAGTCCTTAATTTCTTTCTTTATTCCTTCCTTGACCAAGGTATCATTGAGAAGAGTGTTGTTTAATTTCCACGTGTGTGTTGGCTTTCTAATATTTATTTTGTTATTGAAGATCAGCCTTAGTCCATGGTGATATGATAGCATGCATGGGACAATTTCAATATTTTTGTATATGTTGAGGCTTGTTTTGTGACCAATTATGTGGTCAATTTTGGAGAAGGTACCTCGAGGTGCTGAGAAAAAGGTATATCCTTTTGTTTTAGGATAAAATATTCTGTAGATATCTGTCAGATCCATTTGTTTCATGACCTCTGTTAGTTTCATTGTGTCCCTGTTTAGTTTCTGTTTCCATGATCTGTCCATTGGTGAAAGTGGTGTGTTGAAGTCTCCCACTATTATTGTGTGAGGTGCAATGTATGCTTTGAGCTTTACTAAAGTATCTTTAATGAATGTGGCTGCCCTTGTATTTGGAGCATAGATATTCAGAATTGATAGTTCCTCTTGGAGGATTTTACCTTTGATGAGTATGAAGTGCCCTTCCTTGTCTTTTTTGATGACTTTGGGTTGGAAGTCGATTTTATTAGATATTAGGATGGCTACTCCAGCTTGTTTCTTCCTACCATTTGCTTGGAAAATTGTTTTCCAGCCTTTCATTCTGAGGTAGTGTCTATCTTTTTCTCTGAGATGAGTTTCCTGTAAGCAGCAAAATGTTGGGTCCTGTTTGTGTAGCCAGTCTGTTAGTCTATGTCTTTTTATTGGGGAGTTGAGTCCATTGATATTAAGAGATATTAAGGAAAAGTAATTGTTGCTTCCTTTTATTTTTGTTGTTAGAGTTGGCATTCTGTTCTTGTGGCTGTCTTCTTTTAGGTTTGTTGAGGGATTACCTTCTTGCTTTTTCTAGGACATGGTTTCCGTCATTGTATTGGTTTTTTTCTGTTATTATCCTTTGAAGGGCTGGATTTGTGGAAAGATAATGTGTGAATTTGGTCTTATTGTGGAATACTTTGGTTTCTCCATCTATGGTAATTGAGAGTTTGGCTGGGTATAGTAGCCTGGGCTGGGCGGAGACCTGTCCACTGGCCAGGAGGGTGACCAGATCACCTGAAGTCTTAAGATCCCCTGGCTGGTGTTGTGAGTAGCTGGCGGGTATCAGCAGACTCTGTGCCCTAGCTTCCCCGGTGCTGCTCGGACTTGAAGGGGCTTGTGCCCCTACTCAGGCCGGGTTTTCTGCTTCCCAAACTTAATGCAGTCTCAGGTCCCACGTGATTGGATTGGGGCAGATGCTGTGTTCCACTCACCAGAAGTCTTAAGATCCCGTGATGGGTGTTGTGGGTAGCTGGCGGGTGTCCCACCACAGTAGTTTTAATAGGATGCTGAAACTGTGCTTTGAGGTGAGTGCCACCTCGGCCCCGCCCACCTGCCTTGTCGTGGCTCCGTTTTCCCTGGACCCACACCCACCAGGCACCTGGGGGGGGTATTTGCCCCCGTCCTTCTCGACCCTGCCTGAGCTGACTCTAGGCCGACCTCCACCATGGTGTGCAGAACCACTCTGAAAGGACTCTAGATTTCGACCTGATGCTGAGCCCAGCATCTCTGAAGCAGCAGCGCGTGCATGCCTTTATTGGTGCCACCTTCAGCTCCTGCTGCCACCGCCGCCACCACCTCGGCCTTCTTCTCAGGTGGAAGAGGCTGAAGGTGGCCCAATCTGTTGTAGTTTAGGAAACCTAAGGGAGGGCTGCGGAGCACCCCGAAACTTAGTGGGAATAGGATGGCTACCCTGGCAGGGACAGGCGGAGGCTCATGGGGGCAATGATGAGCAAGGCCTTCCCCTGAGTTCACTACAAAACGGCCTGCTTTCTCGTGGTCTCCCTTGTCACCATGATCAGGGAAAGCTGTGTGGTCAAAGGCCCTGCCCCACAGCAGTCAGCAGCCTGCTGGCCAAAAAATACAGAAAATAAAGGGGTTAGGAATTCACAGCAGGCAAAGTACCTAGAAGTTACCTGACATGAAACAAAGAAATGACCTCAAAAGGATTTCGGGTTTAGCGCTGTTCCAGCTTAGCCCGAACCACGCCTTAGCAACCTTTTGCCTGTGGCTTCCCCAGTACGAATTTTCTTTAATTCTTTTCTTCGTCCATGGAGCTCCAAACCAGCAGTGTTTCTTCCAGTGTCCTCTGCCTTTCCCTGGCCCTGGGTGGGACAGCAAATTGTTGGGGCCAGCTTGCGGCTCTCATGTTTGGGTTCGAGCCTGGGACACAACCTGGAACTGAAAGAAAGGGAAACTAGGCAGAAGAGAGAGAGATGGAACCAAGACAGGATTCTGATCAAGGCTCAAATGTTTAATAATGCCTGTACTTTATAAAGAGGGAAGCCCACCCCCAGTCACTCCAAGTTTCTTGTTAAGGGGTCAGAATGGCCTTTTAGCAGAAACTCCTAAGTTCACAGTTTGCTGATAATTCCAGAAAATCTTGGAGAACCGGGTGTGGCCTCAGGCAGGGGGCAGGCAGTGTCACATCAAAGGAGAGAGATGAGAAGCAGCACAGCAGGTGGTCCTGCCCCAGTGGTGAATGGTCTGAACCAGCCTGCCTAGGATGAAGAAGGATACACTATACTGAGTGTTATTGAGTCTTGCATGGCAAGGTTTCTCCACTCTCAACCTTTCAGCCCTACTTCCCCACTCTGACTCTTGATGCCATTTATATATTCTTTGACATGATTAGTACCACCAACCTCATGGTACTTCATGACTTATGTATTTGCCTTCCACTCTCATGACCTTAGTCTTGGCTATTTTAATGTCAACTTGACACAAGCTAAAGGCATCTGAGAGGAGGGCGCCTCAGTGGAGAAATTACCTCTACAAGACCAGGCTGGAGGCAAACTTACAGGTCATTTTCTTAGTGATTGATGTGAGAGAGCTCAGCATATTGTGTTTGGGGCCATCCATAGGCTCATGATCCTGTATTATATAAGAAAGTGGGCTGTGTAAGCCATTAAGGAGCAGTAAGCAGGAGTCCTCTATGGCCTCTGCATCAATGTTGCCCCCAGGTTCCATCACTGTTTGAGTTCCTGAATTGGCTTCTCTCAACGGTCTGTGATTAAGGCTATGTAAGCCAAATAAACCCTGTCCTTCCCAAGTTTTGTATGGTGTTTCATCACAGCAATGGTGACCCTAAGTAAGAAACCCTCCATGGGGACTTCCCATGTTCTGTTGGTTTCCTTGGAGGCCGGATTCCTTCCCACCTTGGGATTTGTACCTCAGACTGCTGTTCTATCTTGTTAACATTGTCCTTCCAAACCCCAAACCCTCACCATCAGCCCCCCACCCTGCAACCATCCTTCTTTTCTCAATATCTCCTGACAACTCTACAAGGTTTTGATACAGCAATTCTTTATCCTGGTAAACTGGAGGCTCAGAACGTCTGTCTCTGTTTCTGTTTCTCTGTGCACTCCCCCTAACCCCTTTCAATGCTTTTCAAGTTCCTGAAGCCTCTGGGTGTGCTGTACTTACTGGAGCAATAATGGAGGCTTTCGCTTAGTAATAGCGCCTCCTCTTTTTCCTCCTCTTCTTTCTTTTTATGGGTGTATAATACTCTTCGTCATCCGAAGATGTTGGTGGTGCTAAAAATAATACATTGACAGCTGGAAATAGAGTAGAAATAGGTTCAAATTAGTAAATGAGTTGTGGCACAAAGCTCTGGGACCCTGTTGGGTATTTCTTGCAAGGATCAAGTTGACCTTACTAGGTGAGTGACTTCAAACACATACCCTACCTTTCTTATATCAACAGTGTCTGGGAAAAAATTCTATTGGTTGTTATTTTGTTGATTGCAACTTTTGGATGTTCCCTTTGGGTCTCCTCTTACATCAGAAACAATGCTTTTCTTGCTGATTGTGCTGTGACCAGCAACCCTGTCCCCACTCTGTTCAGCTCCCCGGCTTTCCCCAGTGAGGCAAATACAACCTTTCCCCACTGTTCCACAGGGAAGGCATGAAGCAGATGATCTGGTAAGATTCAACTATATCTTACTGGGCATGTCCCTAAGCAATGTCCCATTGTATACACTTCCCACTTGTTTTTGGCTGTCCTGTGAAATTTTTATGGGATTCAAGTGAGGCCAAATTTCAAGGGAAGAGTACAACTGAATAAACATAGGCACAAAATGGGAAGGAATGCAGGGAACCACATATTAGATGGATACGTCATAGCTGCTGGCCAGTTAGCAGAATCCATAACAAGGTAGAAGGGTTTTATGGATTGCTAGGCACCAAGAGGGTGGACAAGACTGTGGATAAAAGACAGAATTAGGGTGTTCAGACAATGTGGCCTATGAGGTGGGCTCCTGCATCTCTGTGGACATATTAATCAGAAGGAGGAGTCCTCCTTGAGTTTACACAGGCAGAGTCAATGCATCCAAAGTAGAATACAGGACAGTCAGACAGCCAGACAAACATTCATACATACATACATACATACATACATACATACATACATACATATTTCTCAATAAAGAAAAACCTGACCCCACTGCAGGGTTTCACAGAAGACGTTGGTGAATATACTCTCCATTGATTCATACTCTAGACAAGAGAAGACAGGTGAGAAATGTACTAAACATGAAGTACACAAAAGTCCCAGAGAGCTCAGAGGAAAGATGTGACACACAGGAAGACAAACTAAGGAGATCTGATGAGACAAGGCAGGAAAATGAGGTCCAGACACAGGTAGGAGGATAAAGCCAGAAAGGACACTGGAAAGAAAATACAAGTGGCCATGCCTTTTAAATCCTGGGAATATATGTGCACACTCTGAACTAGGGATGTCTGAAAAGGAGGTCATAGCTGGACCAGAGTTCAAGTACTAGGCCAGAGTTTCCAATGCAGGTGTCAACATGTTCTTTGACCCATTCACCCTACAGGTCAGTTTAGTGTGAAGAGCACAGGCTGGTAATGAGCTCACATATATCTATCCTTCCCTCTATGCTTTTCCCCTTCTGACACCTTCCCCATATGACAGTATAGACTGAGAATGCAGTTACCTACCAGGAGCAACAGTGTTCGATGTTTTTCTCAATTCCCACTGCTGGACTTCTATGGCTTCTGCAAGAAAATAAACAGAGTGGCTCACTCACCTCTGCCTGCAGAAGATATAGCCACATTGGTTCACACCAGATTAGCTTCAACTTTCCACTGGCTCCTGGACTCCTCATGTTACAGAGGGTGCTACAGTGAGGCCAGACCACTCACTCTTCCATTCACCCTTCATAGAGTGCCCTTTATAGAGAGACTTAACAGGCAAGAGAGGACCATAGAGGTGCTGTGATAAATCCTGCAGGACCAGCTGGAAGAGGATTTCCTTCTTCGGCATTATTGGGCCCCCACTTCATGACCTTTGTATTCAGGTTCATATCAGTGACTATAGAGTTGTACTCCACTGATAGTTCTATCATAAATCAACAATCAGAAGTGAATGCCAGATGTCAAACAAGCATTGCACAAGGAGATCTCCTAATTACAATGAAAGGCTTGGAGCTTTGGTATCATCAGAGGCAGGGAGAATGCTTTTATTTTTAAATTTATTTCAGCTGTATTGCCTGCATATGAGTGCCTGTGTACCATATGCATGCAGTGCAAATCAAGACCAGAGGAGGTCTTCAGATACGCTGGAACTGGCTTTATGGATGGATGTAAGAAGCAACGTGGGGTGCTGAGATTAGAATCTCAGTCCTCTGGTAGAGCAGTCAGTGCTCTTGCTTAAAAAGCTATTCCCCCAACTCCCCTGCCTCATCTTTAATTGCCAGTGGGGCTTGCTGTGCTTTGCTTCTATATGTTACCATTACAGCTAGAAGGAGAATCAAACCAACCTACATCTCACTGATGCCTTTCCCACTGCCTCAGCCTGGCAAGCAGAATGTACAACCCAACTGCTTCATGAGCCCCTTTCCTGTTGATCTCCTCAGGGCATTCTGTTACTTACCAGGAAAATTCTCTGTACTATCCAGAGTATTTTGTTCTTTTTCCATATCTGTATCTCCCACCTCGGCTATACCTGCAAGAAAATCAGAACAGAGTGTGCCACATGAAGTCACACTGGCTTGAAATTAATCCCAGTTCTGCTTGGGATTTTCCATGGAGAGTCAATGGCAGAATCAATATCTCTCATTTAACCTTCAACCCTTCTTCCCAACAGGGACCTGGAGTGAGGTTTCTCAGAAATGAAACACTAAGATATTTCCTGAACAAGGGAGGGATTTCAGATACTTACAACTCCCTATCAGGGTGGAAGCAATCTGCAACAATAAAAAGAAAAGTATTGTCAGGATTGGCTCATATTATATATGTCACAATGGCCTGGGTTTCTCTGGATGATTTAGAGAACAATAGACATATATCGTATGGTGCTGCAAATGACACAGGTAAAGATGGAAAGAGTCTTTCCAACAGTGAACCTTCCAGCCCATTTATATTGCAGGCACACAATCCTTAATAGATCAGGAACAGTCATATTTGAGGGAACTGCCTCTGTGGTTCAATTTTAATGAATATAGTGATGGCCATCACACCAGAAAGCTGGAGATCCACTGGTAAAACAGACAAATAAACAAACAATTCTCTGAATTCCACAGAGAAAACCAATTTTCAAAAAGCAACACAATTGGAATACCATTAGACCTGCATTTCTATAGAAGATGAACAAAGGCATTCTTACGGTTTGTCTTGAATCTGGAACATGGATACCATGTGGGAAATCTAGGATAAAACAGAGTATCTGTCAGGTTGTTAATAACTAGCGATTATAAAAGCCCCAGGGAACATTCTCAATTTGCATATGAGTATATGGAGATAACTTGGACTGCTTTGAGTCCATTCTCCACTGTAGAAGGATGTTCAAAAGAGGGGCAAAACCAGAACAAAATGATACCTATGATCCTTGCTCCTTAACTAAAACCCCTGTAAACAATACAAAAGAAATCCAGCTGATCCACACTTTGCTTATTTGCATATAAGTTTTCAGAGCTGATTAGTTGATGTTTTTAAACCAAACAGGAGACCCATACATACATACATTACACACACACACACACACACACACACACACACACACACACACACCACACGAATGGTGTTCAGAAGACATGAATTTGAGAGAGAACAAGGTAGGCAGTATGATGATGGTCAGAAAGAGAAAAAAGAAAAATGACATGATTTAATTTAAAAAAAGTTTTAAAGCTCAGTATGTGTAATTGTTAACACTAGATCTGTGTCACTAGCAGGTGGTTTTCAGAATTTCCCAGGACTTTTCAACTAAATCTTTCCTTGGTGATTGGCAAGCTAGTTTGGAAAATCTTATTTCTCACAGTGCTATTATCAAGTGTACTATAGTACTTGATTAATTTTATTTTTATGTTTCAGGTCAACTTCTACAACAAGTCCAAAACCTACTGATATAGCCACCTTAGGGTCCTTCATGCTTTTAACTTCAAAGGACTGTGTAAAAAGGACCAGACACAGCAGGGAGTCTTCGGACTGTTCACATGAATGCTGTCAAGCATCTGTGGCAAAATCTTAGTTTACATATGCAGTCAACTGGACAGCAGACACAACTCTTCATGGATGGGCAGCACCTCTGAACCACATGCTGCACTGTCAGCCATGATGCTATTGTCTTCAGTACTTCTTAAATGAATTTAAGGCTCAACCAAGGGAGAAAGGGCATTCCACAGCATGAACGGACTCATGTTTTCACTTTCCCTCTGTATACAGTTTTGAGAGTCAGGAATTCTTAGGCTGTTTTCTGAAGCAAGGATGATAACAATATCCAGGCACAAATGCCAAGCAGACCAATGAGATAATAAACTATAAATTTCAATTAAAGTGTGAACTATGTCTCCCATAAACCATGACACCACACAGAATCTCATACACTCAAAATCACAGGCCACTGAAGCACACAACCCCCAGCATTCTCTGTGTACACAGTCTCACGGAAACCTAAGCAGAAACTTGACTATAAAAGAATATCTAGAAGAACCTTAAAAAATAAAATAAAATAAAACAAAACAAAAGCCCAAAAAACAACATGTTGACTTGCTTCCAGAAATAACAAGTTGGTTGGCCCATCAAAGAGAAGCCAGTAAGAGATGCCAGACCTATGTTAGCAATTACATTTTCTTTCTCAGCAAGGGGTTAAATAATACTTACAGCTTTGGTATTCTTCCCAGGACCCCTGAAATTACAGAAAAAAAGACATTATGTGGGCAACTCCATGTGACTTGTAGGCACATGTCTTTATTTCTCTTCCTTAGTACTGAAAAAGCATGGTACTGCCAACATTAATAGATGGCAGAAGAGATAAGATATATCTGTGACAAACCCACATCTTTTCGTGAATGATGCATCTTTCACTCCCGTTCAGTCATCAACTGCAAAGTAGTTAATTCAAGGAAGAACATCATTTCCAAGAGGGATGAGTGATAGCATCCATCCTGGACCTGACTGTGCCATTCACAAAAGCTCTTTCCCCATAAGGCTTTTATTGATAAGGGACTATTCTATCATTCCAGAAAACAGAGCATAGTATGCATAACAATGCTACCATATTTTGAGAGCCAAACTCAAATGAAATAGGAAATTCAGACAGAAACATTTCTATTTTAGCCAAAGAAAAGTCACCTTACCTCATCATGATATTCAAACTCTTCTTTTTTACAAAATATTTCTTTAATTTCAGGTGTACACTGACTTCCTAGGAAGACAGAGTAACGGTTAACCGCTGGTGGCTTTGGGCCATGGCTTCCTTAGAGAACACGGCTTAACTTATACAACAGGATGTCTGTGCTGTAAAGGCTAGATTGAGTGGCTACTGGAGCAACCTCAGTGAATGCACTGAGTCAATGAGGAGCAAGGAAGAGAGGAAAATGGAACACTTGAACTATGATGATAGCAAAGGATGAGAGCAAGAAAGTCTTCCAATGTTTCAAGTCTCTTACTCATATAAATCACTTTTAGACCAGAGAGTTGGTCTTCTAAGACCAAAAATATGAGTTTAAACTTATGCTAGGTTGCATCTCGTACGAACTCTCAAGGATAATCTCTTGATGATCAGATAATCCAGGGTACCCAATGGAATATGGCTTATAGAGTGGCAGCGGTGAACATAAGAAAGTAAAGACTATGAAAATGTCTCCACTCTGCAGTACATCTGGGTAACCCAGAATCCTGGCAACCATTGAGGCTCACAGCAACCCAGAAGGTGGGTACTCAAGTACAATGAACTACATGGCATTTAACCTTCAGTGGTGTCATGCTCCACTCCTCAGCTCAGTGCATGGACTACAAAGGGACAGTCATATAACCAGGGAAAGGACGACCTTAGAAATTGTGTTGGAGCAGGACCGAGGTGGGGTTACTGCAAAGCTTTTCTCTGGAGCAGACATTAGTTTCAGAGTGGAGCAATAGAGCTACATAATTTCTGTCCTTGGACGAGAAAAGAATTTTCCCAAGGAATCTGCTGCTGAAAGCATGGACTGACCATGTTTTTCTGGGGGTTTCCTCAGAGGCAAACATTCCATAGAATGAAATCACAATGAAATGAATAGTGTGGGGATGACCTACATGCTTCCCACATTCTTCTGACAATCTAAAACCCACAATCGTGGAGGACAATGTACATACACACACACATACACAGACACACAGACACACATGCACACATGCACACATGCACACACACCCACACACTCACACACACTCACGAGAGAGAGAGACAGAGAGACAGAGAGACAGAGAGAGACAGAGAGAGACTCTTCTAAGTACAGCCAAGACATGAAGCTTTATGTCTTTCCCATTGATATTGAAGCTATCTTCAGATAGGAAGGTAGTGCTTAGAATTCTATACTCTCTGGTGTATTGAAGATACCCCCCAACTGAGCAACACAGTTCCAGAATAAAGTCTAGGATACTCATTGTTTCTATACAGTTAAAACTTATTCGAAAGCCGTGGACACACTTCGTGAAAGAGAATAATTATTCTAAATTCATTCAGAAAGTCACTAAAAATGTAAGATTTCAAACACTAATTTCAAAGTAGACAAAACCATTCATTTTATAGCAATGTCTTGTTTACAAAAACCATTAAGATATATTTGAGAACAGGAAATATGGCCATATGCAGAAATGTGCTAATAAGACTCCAATTTTTAAAATGGTAGCTTTAAAAGGACATTATCATAACACCCATCCTATTTTAGTGTGAAATTTAGCATTTGTGTGTTTACTTTGGAGAACTTGTAAAGTCTAGGAGCATGGAAAGGCAGAATTAATTGGTAGACAGATATTCAAGGGGGCAGGTGATATGGAGGTAAAATGGAGAGTGTGATCTGAGCGGGAGAAGGATGGCCAGGTAGGACAGAGGTGGGATAGCACCAAAGATGTGTGAAAAGGCTAAATCAAAAATTATAAGTTTAAATGTACACACAAATGTTCATAGAAAAGAGTATACTTTTGAGTTACTCTATACAGGGATTAGAGTATCTCAGAAGCCATGTGTTGCCATATAAGCAACCAAGTGCTAGGAGCTGGAGAGATGGCTGAGAGGTTAAAAACAATTGTTGCTTTTGCAAGTTAGCTGGTTTTGATTCCCAGAATCTAGATGGTGGCTCATGTTCATCTGCAACTTTAGTTCTAGAGGATCTGACCTGTCCTCTGACCTCTGGCTGCACGAGGCACTCACAAGGTGCATACACATAAACATAGGTAGGCAAAGGATTTATATACCAAAGAAACATCAAACTAAAATATGTTTAAAGTTCAGTGTCCTTGAGTCCATGTGTACGTGGGCATGTAAGTATCCTCAGCTTGTGGTATATCCATGCCTTTGAGTGAGTACCTGCCTGTGCCCATTTTCCTGGAGGCCACAAGAAAGTATCCACTAGTCTGCTGTGTTGTTCACTTCTCTGATTTCTTCCCTTCAGCAGGGTCTCTCACTGAAGCTCAAGTTAGACTGGCAGAGATGTGCTCTTGTCCCTACCACAGACAGTGCTATGGTTATAAGCACAGACATATCTGTCTGCTCTTTCTATGTGTGTCTTATTGATTCAGACTCAGGTCCCATTGCTTTCATGTCAAATGCTCTTCTTTCAGAACATTATCTGCATAGAATGATGGTGTCATGTATTTCTAATGTCAAACACCACATATCCAGGGTGTTTGTAAATAGAAAAATATTTTGATTTTTAACATTCTACATACATTTTGTGGAATTAAAAAATGAATCATCCATTTTATTTATTTATAATAAACATGTTTCTGGATGCTATAGTATTTGTAGGACATCTAGTATACTTTAGAGTTCTTTGGATTAGTTTTTGTTTTTCTTTTCTTACTGTCCTTTCAAGGCAGGATTTTTCTGTGTAGCTGTCCTGGAACTCGGTCTGTAGACCAGGCTAGCCTTGGACTCAGAGATACACCTGCCTCTGCCTCCCAAGTGCTAGGATGAAAAGTGTGTGCCACTACACCAGGCCATTCTCTTCTCTTCTCTTCTCTTCTCTTCTCTTCTCTTCTCTTCTCTTCCTCCCCTCTCCCTCCCCTCTCCCTCCCCTCTCCCTCTCCCTCCCCTCCCCTCCTCTCCTCTCTTCTCTCTCTCTCTCTCTGTCTCTATCTCTCTCCCCTCTGTCTCTATCTCTGTCTCTATTTCTGTCTCTGTCTCTGTCTCTCTCCAGATGCTAAGGAAGCCCAAGATCCCATGTATTGCCAGGCACAGAGCTCAGAGTCAAGGTGGTACTGATCAGGAGGAAGATGTTAGAGAAGGACAGAGAAAGAGCTTATAAGGTGTTAGCAGAGTGAAGAGCGTGGGCTGGAGGAGAGGACTGGGTCGTCATGGAGCAAACTGCTTAGAAGCAGGAGCCCCCAAGATTACAGTGAAGACAGAATCTATTCAAATTACACAGATGACCAAAGCTAGCAGTACACAATGAGAATGCACGAGAACCAGATGTACCTCCTTAAACCTACTGAAGATGTTTGGAGGAAACGGACTTCTTATTCTTAGAGTGAAATATACAAGTACATTAAAGCATAGAAGATAGACAGGCAATGTCCAGATAGATCCTAGGAGGGCTGAAATCATGTCCCTAAGCCCTGGTACATGGATGCTACTAGTTCATGGGAACTATCAAGTCCACCCTCTGCATCTGATATATTGATCTCAGAATGCATGAAAAAAAATGCCCAAAGCTGGACCAAGTCAAGGTTCTTCCCCACCCACTAGATCAGTGGTTGTAAGACAGGGCCAGCTCTCTAATCTCCATTGCCTTAGTCATGTTACATGCCAGTTAGTGCAGGGTGAGGTGATGAGACTACAAAGGAACTAAAAATCACACAGTTGACCTTTATTTCCCAGGCCAAGCTCAAAAGTCTTTCTGCCACTTTAGCTATGCCATTCTCTGGGTGCCCTTGAAACAGGTCTAAACATTGACCTGTGGTTATAACGTGACACCACTTTGGGCTCCTCTCTCTTTATAGATGCTCCGCATTCTCAAGTTAAGGGGCAAAATAAACCTTTCATCTCTAGGTTGTTTTTCTCAAAGTATTTTTTAAAGGGGGTGGAAAATAATTTAGGTATCATTTCCATAGACATCTACTGCTTATCCTTATGCCTCTGAAAGAGGAAAATCAGAGAAACTTTCCGTTTTCCTTGTCCTTACGATTTCTTTCCCACTCTGTCATTCTCCCAAACACAGAGTGTAACATGACCACTGCTGGGACCCTCTTCCACTCAATCTGACCACGAAGGATTTTTATATAATTCACCTCTACTCTTCAGATCTAATCCACATGGATCACTCACATGTGGGGGCAAGCAGTACCGAGAGTGGCTCACCTGGTCCTGCCTACATCAGGTGAAGCACACTGGCCTATCCAACATGTGCCTCGGCTTTCCTCTAGTTCATGTTATTCAATGAGAGCTGAAGTGAGATTAGGTACATTTGTAGATTTTAGGGTTGCATTTCTACTGAGAGATAGATACATTAGCATTTTTCACTTATTAAAACATGCTAAATCTGTTCAGTTTTACATAAGGTACCTAGGATAATCAACTACTACAGATAACTGAAGCAAATCCTCAGTATTTACAGTACCTGTTTTAATAGTTGGTTGGGTTTCTTTGGATGCACCTTTAAGGGCTGAAGGTTTCTCCGGAGCCTGGGGGGGACTTGAGTCCGTCCTATAAAATTTTCTAAAGACTGAAGAAACTGGGAATACATTCACAACAGGGAGAGTTAGGTTAGCTTTATGGCAGCAAAACAGAAAATTAATCATGCTTGTGTGTTTGTCAAAATGACCTCATTCCCTGTTTCCAGTTAATCATCAGCATCAGGATGGTGCTTCAGGAAAGTCCCTGCGTTTTGTGATTAAGCACTACACAGACACCTTAGGCAACAGCTACACTTGTGTGGCTATGACAACACAGCAAGAGCAGCAGGCCTTGAGTGCGTTATGTGCATGGAACAAGATGGGAGCCATATCCATCTGAGAAACACAACTATGCAACGTTGCTCATATAATTATTCTTTTCTCCATGCTTTCTCTCAAACAATGTAAGTTTCAGAAGGATTTCCCATGAGGATTTCAGGTTTCAAAGATAACCCTACATGGTAAAACATAAGGAAATGTTCACGTAGAGCAGAAATGCTCTTTGTTTGTTAAATATCAGATGTTTGTCAGAAATGAGGTTTGTTAAATACCAGAGGAATTAAGCTAGACTCTGGTGACTGAATTCAGAGTGAGTATTCCACTGGATCCAGGTCGGGAAACATGACTGTTGTTGAGTTTTCATTTTTTACTTAATCATGGCATTTACAAGTCATGGAGAACATATGGTATTGCATTAAGTGAGCTGGAAAATATAGAATATTGTACAACATCTTATTTTTCATCTTTGCCTACTATATTATATTCTTTTCATTGTGATCAAATTCTGATAGAAGCAGCTTGAGAGAGAGAGATGGTCTCTATCTTTCAATGCCTGACTCAAAATCGGAGTTTTATCCAAAAGGAGTGGAGAACCCTGGCTTAGTACAAATATGTGGCCTTCCTTCTACATCTGCAACCTATCACATGCCTCCCAGTGAATGATTTGGATCAACAGGAATTATAGATTCTTTTATATTTCTCAGAAATACTTAGACTCCAAATTATTTTAAATCAAGTTGTCACATGAGATGGTTTGGCAAAAACAAAATTTCTCTTATATTAACTAAACCTTGATGTCTTCAACATGACAAGGCATGAAAGGTGGTCTGGCATTTGCATGATATGCATGCATGTTGCTTTCTAGATGACAAACATCCTCAGCCACTACGTGGACAACCCAGATAAAGTGAAGCTAGAAGGACAGTGTGGGACATTAAGTGGTACATTACGTTTATGCCATACCTTCTCTATTCTGACTCTTCAAAGTCCAGTTTCTAAAACCTCCTTTTCCCGGGAGCATTTGCCTCAAGCCCACTCATTATATGCGGTTTTTTAATTTCCAGAATGCCTTTGCACCAAGATTAGGCTTAAAATACCAATGTATAAAAGGATGAGATTGAATTTACTCTTTACTCCAGTTCAGGAGATCTGGGCTCACACAGTGTGCCACCATGGACACATATTATAGTCCGTGGGATCAAAAATAGGACCTTTCACATGCTAGGAATACACTAAACCAACTGGACTATACATCCTGCCCACATTAGCTCTCTGTGACAAATACTTTTCAAGTCAAAGGCCTGACTGTGAAGGTACTTTAACACATGCAGCATCCCAGCCAAACCCTGCCTGTATAACTCAGAGTTGCCTATATAACTCAGAGTTGCCTATATAACTCAGAGTTGCCTATATAACTCAGACTTGCCTATATAACTCAGACTTGCCTATATAACTCAGAGTTGCCTATATAACTCGGACTTGCCTATATAACTCAGACTTGCCTATATAACTCAGACTTGCCTATATAACTCAGACTTGCCTATATAACTCAGACTTGCCTATATAACTCAGACTTGCCTATCTAACTCAGACTTGCCTATATAACTCAGAGTTGCCTATATAACTCAGAGTTGCCTATATAACTCAGAGTTGCCTATATAACTCAGAGTTGCCTATATAACTCAGACTTGCCTATATAACTCAGACTTGCCTATATAACTCAGACTTGCCTATATAACTCAGAGTTGCCTATATAACTCAGAGTTGCCTATATAACTCAGACTTGCCTATATAACTCAGACTTGCCTATATAACTCAGACTTGCCTATATAACTCAGAGTTGCCTATATAACTCAGACTTGCCTGTATAACTCAGAGTTGCCTATATAACTCAGACTTGCCTGTATAACTCAGACTTGCCTGTATAACTCAGACTTGCCTGTATAACTCAGAGTTGCCTGTATAACTCAGACTTGCCTGTATAACTCAGAGTTGCCTGTATAACTCAGAGTTGCCTGTATAACTCAGAGTTGCCTGTATAACTCAGAGTTGCCTGTATAACTCAGAGTTGCCTGTATAACTCAGAGTTGCCTGTATAACTCAGACTTGCCTGTATAACTCAGAGTTGCCTGTATAACTCAGAGTTGCCTGTATAACTCAGACTTGCCTGTATAACTCAGACTTGCCTATATAACTCAGACTTGCCTGTATAACTCAGAGTTGCCTATATAACTCAGACTTGCCTGTATAACTCAGAGTTGCCTGTATAACTCAGAGTTGCCTGTATAACTCAGACTTGCCTGTATAACTCAGAGTTGCCTGTATAACTCAGAGTTGCCTGTATAACTCAGACTTGCCTGTATAACTCAGACTTGCCTGTATAACTCAGACTTGCCTGTATAACTCAGAGTTGCCTATATAACTCAGAGTTGCCTATATAACTCAGAGTTGCCTATATAACTCAGAGTTGCCTATATAACTCAGAGTTGCCTATATAACTCAGAGTTGCCTATATAACTCAGACTTGCCTATATAACTCAAAGTTGCCTATATACCTCAGACTTGCCTATATAACTCAGAGTTGCCTATATAACTCAGACTTGCCTATATAACTCAGAGTTGCCTATATAACTCAGAGTTGCCTATATAACTCAGAGTTGCCTATATAACTCAGACTTGCCTATATAACTCAGAGTTGCCTATATACCTCAGACTTGCCTATATAACTCAGAGTTGCCTATATAACTCAGACTTGCCTGTATAACTCAGACTTGCCTGTATAACTCAGACTTGCCTGTATAACTCAGACTTGCCTGTATAACTCAGACTTGCCTGTATAACTCAGAGTTGCCTATATAACTCAGAGTTGCCTATATAACTCAGAGTTGCCTATATAACTCAGAGTTGCCTATATAACTCAGACTTGCCTATATAACGCAGAGTTGCCTATATAACTCAGACTTGCCTATATAACTCAGAGTTGCCTATATACCTCAGACTTGCCTATATAACTCAGAGTTGCCTATATAACTCAGAGTGGCCTATATAACTCAGAGTGGCCTATAAAACTCAGAGTGGCCTATATAACTCAGACTTGCCTATATAACTCAGAGTGGCCTATATAACTCAGACTTGCCTATATAACTCAGACTTGCCTATATAACTCAGAGTTGCCTATATAACTCAGAGTTGCCTATATAACTCAGACTTGCCTATTTAACTCAGAGTTGCCTATATAACTCAGACTTGCCTATATAACTCAGAGTTGCCTATATAACTCAGAGTTGCCTATATAACTCAGAGTTGCCTATATAACTCAGAGTTGCCTATATAACTCAGAGTTGCCTATATAACTCAGAGTTGCCTATATAACTCAGACTTGCCTATATAACTCAGAGTTGCCTATATAACTCAGAGTTGCCTATATAACTCATACTTGCCTATAGAACTCAGAGTTGCCTATATAACTTAGAGTTGCCTATATAACTCAGACTTGCCTATATAACTCAGAGTTGCCTATATAACTCATACTTGCCTATAGAACTCAGAGTTGCCTATATAACTCAGAGTTGCCTATATAACTCAGACTTGCCTATATAACTCAGACTTGCCTATATAACTCATACTTGCCTATAGAACTCAGAGTTGCCTATAGAACTCAGACTTGCCTATATAACTTAGAGTTGCCTATATAACTCAGACTTGCCTATAGAACTCAGAGTTGCCTATATAACTCAGACTTGCCTGTATAACTCAGACTTGCCTGTATAACTCAGACTTGCCTGTATAACTCAGACTTGCCTGTATAACTCAGACTTGCCTGTATAACTCAGAGTTGCCTGTATAACTCAGACTTGCCTGTATAACTCAGAGTTGCCTGTATAACTCAGACTTGCCTGTATAACTCAGAGTTGCCTGTATAACTCAGACTTGCCTGTATAACTCAGAGTTGCCTGTATAACTCAGACTTGCCTGTATAACTCAGAGTTGCCTGTATAACTCAGACTTGCCTGTATAGCTCAGAGTTGCCTGTATAACTCAGAGTTGCCTGTATAACTCAGAGTTGCCTGTATAACTCAGACTTGCCTATATAACTCAGAGTTGCCTGTATAACTCAGACTTGCCTGTATAACTCAGAGTTGCCTATATAACTCAGAGTTGCCTATATAACTCAGAGTTGCCTATATAACTCAGACTTGCCTATATAACTCAGACTTGCCTATATAACTCAGAGTTGCCTATATAACTCGGACTTGCCTATATAACTCAGACTTGCCTATATAACTCAGACTTGCCTATATAACTCAGAGTTGCCTATATAACTCAGACTTGCCTATATAACTCAGAGTTGCCTATATAACTCAGAGTTGCCTATATAACTCAGAGTTGCCTATATAACTCAGAGTTGCCTATATGACTCAGACTTGCCTATATAACTCAGACTTGCCTATATAACTCAGAGTTGCCTATATAACTCAGAGTTGCCTATATAACTCAGAGTTGCCTATATAACTCAGACTTGCCTATATAACTCAGACTTGCCTATATAACTCAGACTTGCCTATATAACTCAGAGTTGCCTATATAACTCAGACTTGCCTATATAACTCAGAGTTGCCTATATAACTCAGACTTGCCTGTATAACTCAGACTTGCCTGTATAACTCAGACTTGCCTGTATAACTCAGAGTTGCCTGTATAACTCAGACTTGCCTGTATAACTCAGAGTTGCCTGTATAACTCAGAGTTGCCTGTATAACTCAGAGTTGCCTATATAACTCAGAGTTCCTGTATAACTCAGAGTTGCCTGTATAACTCAGAGTTGCCTGTATAACTCAGACTTGCCTGTATAACTCAGAGTTGCCTGTATAACTCAGAGTTGCCTGTATAACTCAGACTTGCCTGTATAACTCAGACTTGCCTGTATAACTCAGACTTGCCTGTATAACTCAGAGTTGCCTATATAACTCAGACTTGCCTATATAACTCAGAGTTACCTGTATAACTCAGACTTGCCTGTATAACTCAGAGTTGCCTGTATAACTCAGAGTTGCCTGTATAACTCAGACTTGCCTGTATAACTCAGAGTTGCCTGTATAACTCAGAGTTGCCTGTATAACTCAGACTTGCCTGTATAACTCAGACTTGCCTGTATAACTCAGACTTGCCTGTATAACTCAGAGTTGCCTATATAACTCAGAGTTGCCTATATAAATCAGAGTTGCCTATATAACTCAGAGTTGCCTATATAACTCAGAGTTGCCTATATAACTCAGACTTGCCTATATAACGCAGAGTTGCCTATATAACTCAGACTTGCCTATATAACTCAGAGTTGCCTATATACCTCAGACTTGCCTATATAACTCAGAGTTGCCTATATAACTCAGACTTGCCTATATAACTCAGAGTTGCCTATATAACTCAGAGTTGCCTATATAACTCAGAGTTGCCTATATAACTCAGACTTGCCTATATAACTCAGAGTTGCCTATATAACTCAGACTTGCCTATATAACTCAGAGTTGCCTATATACCTCAGACTTGCCTATATAACTCAGAGTTGCCTATATAACTCAGACTTGCCTGTATAACTCAGACTTGCCAATATAACTCAGACTTGCCTGTATAACTCAGACTTGCCTGTATAACTCAGACTTGCCTGTATAACTCAGAGTTGCCTATATAACTCAGAGTTGCCTATATAACTCAGAGTTGCCTATATAACTCAGAGTTGCCTATATAACTCAGACTTGCCTATATAACGCAGAGTTGCCTATATAACTCAGACTTGCCTATATAACTCAGAGTTGCCTATATACCTCAGACTTGCCTATATAACTCAGAGTTGCCTATATAACTCAGAGTGGCCTATATAACTCAGAGTGGCCTATATAACTCAGAGTGGCCTATATAACTCAGAGTTGCCTATATAACTCAGACTTGCCTATATAACTCAGAGTTGCCTATATAACTCAGACTTGCCTATATAACTCAGAGTTGCCTATATAACTCAGACTTGCCTGTATAACTCAGACTTGCCTGTATAACTCAGACTTGCCTGTATAACTCAGACTTGCCTATATAACTCAGAGTTGCCTATATAACTCAGAGTGGCCTATATAACTCAGAGTGGCCTATATAACTCAGAGTGGCCTATATAACTCAGAGTTGCCTATATAACTCAGACTTGCCTATATAACTCAGACTTGCCTATATACCTCAGACTTGCCTATATAACTCAGAGTTGCCTATATAACTCAGACTTGCCTGTATAACTCAGACTTGCCTGTATAACTCAGACTTGCCTGTATAACTCAGACTTGCCTGTATAACTCAGACTTGCCTGTATAACTCAGAGTTGCCTATATAACTCAGAGTTGCCTATATAACTCAGACTTGCCTATATAACTCAGAGTTGCCTATATAACTCAGACTTGCCTATATAACGCAGAGTTGCCTATATAACTCAGACTTGCCTATATAACTCAGAGTTGCCTATATACCTCAGACTTGCCTATATAACTCAGAGTTGCCTATATAACTCAGAGTGGCCTATATAACTCAGAGTGGCCTATATAACTCAGAGTGGCCTATATAACTCAGACTTGCCTATATAACTCAGAGTGGCCTATATAACTCAGACTTGCCTATATAACTCAGACTTGCCTATATAACTCAGAGTTGCCTATATAACTCAGACTTGCCTATATAACTCAGACTTGCCTATTTAACTCAGAGTTGCCTATATAACTCAGACTTGCCTATATAACTCAGAGTTGCCTATATAACTCAGACTTGCCTATATAACTCAGAGTTGCCTATATAACTCAGACTTGCCTATATAACTCAGAGTTGCCTATATAACTCAGAGTTGCCTATATAACTCAGACTTGCCTATATAACTCAGAGTTGCCTATATAACTCAGAGTTGCCTATATAACTCATACTTGCCTATAGAACTCAGAGTTGCCTATATAACTCAGAGTTGCCTATATAACTCAGACTTGCCTATATAACTCAGAGTTGCCTATATAACTCAGAGTTGCCTATATAACTCAGAGTTGCCTATATAACTCAGAGTTGCCTATATAACTCAGACTTGCCTATATAACTCAGAGTTGCCTATATAACTCAGAGTTGCCTATATAACTCAGACTTGCCTATATAACTCAGAGTTGCCTATATAACTCAGACTTGCCTATATAACTCAGAGTTGCCTATATAACTCAGAGTTGCCTATATAACTCAGACTTGCCTATATAACTCAGAGTTGCCTATATAACTCAGAGTTGCCTATATAACTCAGACTTGCCTATATAACTCAGAGTTGCCTATATAACTCAGAGTTGCCTATATAACTCAGACTTGCCTATATAACTCAGAGTTGCCTATATAACTCAGAGTTGCCTATATAACTCAGACTTGCCTATATAACTCAGAGTTGCCTATATAACTCAGAGTTGCCTATATAACTCAGAGTTGCCTATATAACTCAGAGTTGCCTATATAACTCAGACTTGCCTATATAACTCAGAGTTGCCTATATAACTCAGAGTTGCCTATATAACTCAGACTTGCCTATATAACTCAGAGTTGCCTATATAACTCAGACTTGCCTATATAACTCAGAGTTGCCTATATAACTCAGAGTTGCCTATATAACTCAGACTTGCCTATATAACTCAGAGTTGCCTATATAACTCAGAGTTGCCTATATAACTCAGACTTGCCTATAGAACTCAGAGTTGCCTATATAACTTAGAGTTGCCTATATAACTCAGACTTGCCTATATAACTCAGAGTTGCCTATATAACTCAGAGTTGCCTATATAACTCAGACTTGCCTATATAACTCAGACTTGCCTATATAACTCAGAGTTGCCTATATAACTCAGAGTTGCCTATATAACTCATACTTGCCTATAGAACTCAGAGTTGCCTATATAACTTAGAGTTGCCTATATAACTCAGACTTGCCTATATAACTCAGAGTTGCCTATATAACTCATACTTGCCTATAGAACTCAGAGTTGCCTATATAACTCAGACTTGCCTGTATAACTCAGACTTGCCTGTATAACTCAGACTTGCCTGTATAACTCAGAGTTGCCTGTATAACTCAGACTTGCCTGTATAACTCAGAGTTGCCTGTATAACTCAGACTTGCCTGTATAACTCAGAGTTGCCTGTATAACTCAGACTTGCCTGTATAACTCAGAGTTGCCTGTATAACTCAGACTTGCCTGTATAACTCAGAGTTGCCTGTATAACTCAGACTTGCCTGTATAACTCAGAGTTGCCTGTATAACTCAGAGTTGCCTGTATAACTCAGACTTGCCTGTATAACTCAGACTTGCCTGTATAACTCAGAGTTGCCTGTATAACTCAGAGTTGCCTAAATAACTCAGAGTTGCCAATATAACTCAGACTTGCCTATATAACTCAGAGTTGCCTATATAACTCAGAGTTGCCTATATAACTCAGACTTGCCTATATAACTCAGACTTGCCTATATAACTCAGAGTTGCCTATATAACTCAGACTTGCCTATATAACTCAGACTTGCCTATATAACTCAGAGTTGCCTATATAACTCAGACTTGCCTATATAACTCAGACTTGCCTATATAACTCATACTTGCCTATAGAACTCAGAGTTGCCTATATAACTCAGAGTTGCCTATATAACTCAGACTTGCCTATATAACTCATACTTGCCTATAGAACTCAGAGTTGCCTATATAACTCAGAGTTGCCTATATAACTCAGACTTGCCTATATAACTCAGACTTGCCTATAGAACTCAGACTTTCCTATAGAACTCAGAGTTGCCTATATAACTCAGACTTGCCTGTATAACTCAGACTTGCCTGTATAACTCAGACTTGCCTGTATAACTCAGAGTTGCCTGTATAACTCAGACTTGCCTATATAACTCAGAGTTGCCTGTATAACTCAGACTTGCCTGTATAACTCAGAGTTGCCTGTATAACTCAGACTTGCCTGTATAACTCAGACTTGCCTGTATAACTCAGACTTGCCTGTATAACTCAGAGTTGCCTGTATAACTCAGAGTTGCCTATATAACTCAGAGTTGCCTATATAACTCAGACTTGCTTATATAACTCAGACTTGCCTATATAACTCAGAGTTGCCTATATAACTCAGACTTGCCTATATAACTCAGACTTGCCTGTATAACTCAGAGTTGCCTGTATAACTCAGAGTTGCCTGTATAACTCAGAGTTGCCTATATAACTCAGACTTTCTATATAACTCAGAGTTGCCTATATAACTCAGACTTGCCTATATAACTCAGAGTTGCCTATATAACTCAGACTTGCCTATATAACTCAGACTTGCCTATATAACTCAGACTTGCCTATATAACTCAGACTTGCCTATATAACTCAGAGTTGCCTATATAACTCAGAGTTGCCTATATAACTCAGACTTGCCTATATAACTCAGAGTTGCTTATATAACTCAGAGTTGCCTATATAACTCAGAGTTGCCTATATAACTCAGACTTGCCTATATAACTCAGAGTTGCCTATATAATTCAGACTTGCCTATATAACTCAGACTTGCCTGTATAACTCAGAGTTGCCTGTATAACTCAGAGTTGCCTGTATAACTCAGACCTGCCTGTATAACTCAGAGTTGCCTGTATAACTCAGAGTTGCCTGTATAACTCAGAGTTGCCTATATTACTCAGAGTTGCCTATAACGTTGCACTGAGTGCTCAGACTCAACAGGCAGCATGAAGACTGACCACCGGTGATACAAGTAATATTGGAACTCAAATTTGAGCTTAGATTTAAAGAAGTATATATAACAAAAGGACTGATCCATCACTGCTCAATAACCAAGGGCTGACTGGAGTTCTTAGTAGACATTGCCCATAAATTGTCCATGACATTGCTCTTTGAGATCCTGTTAATGTTGTCTAGTCTGGTGAGCCTTTTCACCAGTTCTAACTGTAATGAGCCATTTCTATTGTAAGTCCAGTTATCAAACACACTCAACCTATTTATTTTAATGTAGTGTCTTCCTGCACTCAAACTCTCTGATCTGATCGAGCATGTGGACTTTCTCATCTACTATACTTGTGAATGTCTTCAGGGAGATAAAGAGCACTGCCCAGGCTTCTGCTGACTGCTGGTGCTTGTCAGTGCATGTATCTCACTAGGTGTGCTTACTGGAGACAGATGCTAGGAAGCTGGAACACTCGCACAGGGATTGCTGAACCCTTAATGGAGTATTCCTTAAGCTCTATGGCTACAGAGGCTGATGAGTTACCTCTACACTTTGGGTTATGATTCTACTGAAAGCTGCACAAAGAAATAAATCTGGTGCCCATTGGTATGGCGAGGTTAAAGCACATTTTTGTAGGTAAAATGTGTATCTTCCTTTTTTAATTGACAAATTTGTCACTGGGAGGTGGATTGTATAACGGGGATAACTGTCCGGGGGAAAAACCTATGTCGTCACTGCCTGGTGCATAGAACCCACCCCCTCCCAAACTAAAGGCATTCCAGTTGAAAGCAGTTACTGTAGACACAGGGCCATGACTGGGTACTCCAGGTATCCCCCTTTTAACTCCCAATTTTCATCCCAATAGAAATCTTATATCACTGTAGTGTACCAGACAAAAGACAGCTAGTATTTCTACAATTCTTATCTAAAATGTGTCCTGAGAAAGAAATTGCATAATACATACATTTAAATCCTTTGGGTTCCACCTGTAATTAAAAGGAAAGAAAACACTTTGAGGCTCATGAGAAAACATGCTGAGCTTTGTCTGCATAGTTCTTTGGTTTATACTTGTGACCCAGCACAGTGTAAAGTACAATAGGAAAAAAACATAAAAAGGGCTTGTATAATACTTTATGTGATGATGTCACAGAAAACCCAGGCTATGCACTTTGTGGCAAAAACTAATATGTTGCAGGCTTATGTTGACTCAACGTATGATCAGAGCACCTTTGGTTGGCAGACCACCTTAATAATCTGTTTTGTGAGATTAATTCCTCTATGGGGGCTCCAATTATTTGCCTGAATGCTCATGTTTGAAATGTATTACACCCTCAGCATTCAAATATCCATTGCAGGAAGCTTCCCACTACATAGTTTTGGGGAATGACTCAAACTCATTCTGGATGACAGACTCAAGAAACAAGTAGGAGCGGACCCCTAAGGAAAAGCACACATTCTTATAGATGGTATGCCTGATAACTTTTAAATAACTATTATACACCATTTGTCTAATGAGGAACTTTTTATTCAGATAAAAAGGTTTCTGTGCACAAACTATGTTGCCCGACACTGAAAGTTTTATGCTCTAATCAGACAGGAACAAGCTCATAAAACTCTATTTCTTCTTCTTCCCTAAGCTAAAGATCAGCAAAGTAACTTTTCTATCTTATAGAAAGAACGGCCTTCTTACCATTGTCACAGACTGTGATGTATGGTCTTTGCTCAGTGGTGAAGCTGCAGTGGCATTCTCTGCTAAGACGAGGGGGACAGACATTGACAGTCAGCTCATGGTACTGCTTACTACTTAGGCAGCATCTTTGCTTGGTGAGGATAAAAGTACAAGGACTTAGCACATGTGACTAGACCTAATGAACAGGATGGCTGGGCTGCTGCTGAACTGCTTTCCCTTGAACGTAAATTAAAGTAAAGAAAGACAGGGAGAGGTATGAGTAACAGAATTGTCCCATTTCCTGATAGGAGGAACCCAAATCAGCATAAAATAACTGGTCTTTGACATGTAAGATGAAACACAAGTCTTCACATGTATTCCATTTGGAGGGACCACTGTGCCTCAGTTTGCCTGTGGAGGTCAGAGGACAAACTGTGGGTTCCTAAATCTGTACATGGAAAAGATAACCTCTACATGTCAAAATGCTCAGGTAACATTTTGGAAGATGAGTGGAAAGATTCTAAGAGATGGCAGGACAGGATAGATGCTGCTAGATAGTGTCTTCTAGACATGAAAGGGATGATAAACACATGAAATATTAATACAGTTGCTCAAACAGGGCCTGCATCATGCCAGCATCTATTGACTGACCACCTTGGATCAAGAGCTATGCCTAATCAGTGATGAGACAGAGAGAGAGAGAGAGAGAGAGAGAGAGAGTGAGAGAGAGAGAGAGAGAGAATATGGAATATGAATCAGTTTTCTCTAGGGATGAACCTCCCTCATAGCTTGATTTCAAATAGCAGCACTAAACATGTATACGTAAGAGCAACATTAAATAAACACAAGTGTTTATGTAGCAATGATATTTATCATTGAAGAGGTCATATATTTGAAGGGAGAACATGGGATATGTTGGACTGGGGAGAAGGGGGGTAGAATTATATAAATAAAGTAGTCACATTAAATTCTCTAAGTGTAAATTGAAACAATCTTGCTTTTCCATGTCTCCCCACTTCCTTCCTTCAATCAAGGTGTAGATGCTGGACCTAGACTAGAAGTCTGCAAAACCCAGAATTTTCCATTTTTTGGCCCTGACTCTGATGGGGTTACAGGTGTATACAGAAATGCCCCACTCTTGGGGTGTGTGTGTGTGTGTGTGTGTGTGTGCTGGGGATTCAAACTAGTAGTTCACAGCTAGTGTTCACAGCAAGTGTTCTTACCCATGGCGCCATCTGCACAGTCTGTTGTTTTCTGTACACAACTATTTTAAAGTGGAGACTTGTATTATATGAAATTATCCCTCAAAGGTAAAGAATGATACGGTCTTGGAAAGTGTGACTAAAAAGAGGTAAATTGTAATAATTTGTCATATATGGTGCACATTTTATAGAAGTACATAGCAAAATTGATAATCTATGTCTTTTATGTGTTTATAAACATACAGTTTTCTGGCCTTTATAACATTTCTTCGTTGTGATGTTTATATCTGCACCCACCCCACCCCCTTTTTGGACAAGTTGTAATGTGACTCTGCCACAAACTTCCATTTACATAACTTCCCTGTGTAAATGATCTGTAAGCTTATATTACACTGAAAAATAAAATATTACTTCTTTACGTTGTTTCCTCCATGGTATTTTATAACAACTGCAAAAATTATTTAGATAGGGCACAACACAATTGAAATGTACTGCTAGTCACTGAACTTGAAATCCTGGGTGTTTGGTAGTATCACGGTAGTCTGGGGAAAACTGTGTACAAGCAACACGATGGCAAGTAAAGCAGAGCACCCCAGGCACCATGAGCAGTGTGCACCGGTAAGTAGAAAAGTACACAAACCTCTCCTTTCCCCATCCTTACAGATATTGTCCCCACACTCTCATCTCCAAACACAGGTGTAACCTGACCATTTCTGGGATCTTTGCCACTTGATTAAGATGAGGCATTCTGGTACCTGGTTTGATTTCAACCCTCAATCATGGGTCACTGGACCTATACCAGGTCACTCTTTAGAAAGATCTGCTACAATCAATTTACATCACTCTCATAGGAGAGAAAGCACTAGAGGGCAAGTCACCAAATCCTGTCTCTACAGGGAAAAAGCTCCCGACTCAGGCAAGATGTGCTTCAGCTTTGAACTGGTTCATGCTATTGAATGAGAGACCAAAAACTGAATGCATTTTTAAACTCTGTGGTTGTATTTCAATTAAAGACATAGATATATCAGCATTGTTTCCATAGGAAAAAAAGCCTTAAACTTTTCTATACATTGACATATGAGACAAAAAAATTATCAACCAGTATAGATAATTAGAATTCACACAGTACCTTTATCATGCCTGACATTTGTTTTAGGCGAAGGAATGTTACAGACTTGTGGTCCACAAACCTCTGGAGGGGCCATAGCTTGCTTCTCTTCAACTCTTTTTAATAGTGCAGAAACTAGGAATACATTAAAAAGATGAAGTTTTGTCACCTTTTGGTAGAAAACTCAAGCAAACTAACAACTACTGAGTATTTGTGCCTTTGATCTGACTGCTTGTTCCAGGTACAGTCATCAGAGTGAGACTGGTGCTTCAGGAGGATCACTGCATGTCATGTACAAGGAGTTAGGCATTGAATGGACATCACAGGAATCCTAGATAAAGCCTAAATATAGATGGATATGGAAACACAGAAGGAAGAGCCACACGACTGAGCATGCTGTGTGAGTGTGCTGCCCAATGGGCATCACTCTAACCCTTCTTAGAGCCACAAGCACACAGCCACACCCATGCAATGCCTTCAGCCACCAACTGTTCACTACAACACAAAGACTTCCTTCTTAGTTGGTGGAGAAGGACTTCCCATGAGACTCACTAGGCTAGAACAGATCAATCTCTTTAGTGTACACTATAGGAGAAACCACAGGCATTGCTGGAGTGCCCTGTGATGTCTGTGACAGGCCAGAAGACCTCAGCTGCATAGGAGTAACTGCGCCTGGACTCAGGAATGCATTCATTCCAGAACATTGTACAACACTTGTTTACTCTTCATTCTTATCAACTGTATCTCACAGGCAATGTATGGCATTGCCTTAGTGGGATGTAGGGGACGTAAGAAGCTGTGAGGCCCTCTGACTTTTCACCCAAGGTTACAATGATAGCTGCATTCATGCATCAGTGGCCATCTTCCCTGACAGATACAACTGAAGGTATAATCTACCTTTCAACCCAAAAGAAGTTGTGGGATTCCTTGATCAGTGAACAGGGTCTTCCTCTACCATCCTCACACTGTGACCTGCCTCTCAGTGACTGAGTCTGGTCACTGAGGAACAGAATCGGGAGGGCACCAAAGCCTGCAGAGCCCCACTGATGACTCAGACTCCGAGTCAGTGCAACCCCGTTCTCACATGAAGGTGTGCAAATGGGAGCTTCTTTATCTGGTCACACCTAGATAAACCCTCAACTGGAGGAGACTGGAAAGGCAGCTTGGTGTCATTGTAGGTGACAAATGTCCCTTCATACAGTGTGGGGCTCCCATTGTCAGAATCTGTGGTCTGCCTAGAAGTGTATGGGATTTCTACCTCTCATGCTTGTGGATGCATGTGTGCAGGCAGATGGAGAGCAATGTCCCGGCTCTGCCCACTGAGGTAGTCAAGGCAGAGTCTGGGATCTCTGTGATTTTGACCTACTGAAGGAAGATGCTTGGAATATAGGCATCACTAAGTCCTTGCTCCAGAAAGTGTCTGTTGATTGCATGGAGAGCCTCATCATTCACCTCATAGAGAACACCATAAAGAAATGAATGCACCACATGTCATGAACTTTCAACTCATATTTTGTAGGTAAAATGTGTATCTTATTATGGTAATTCAATAGCTTCTCACTAGAGATTGGAGTGGATAATCTGGATGACTATCTTGGACAAAAACAGATTTAGATGCAACCTGGTATACACCATTCCAAACTAACTACAGGGATCATAGATGGATCCAGTGAGTCTACACAAATGACTTTAGCCTTTTTTTTTTGACTTAGGAAACTACCATTTTTAAAACCAAAGTCAAAGTTCTTCTCAAGAGGTAACTTATAGTGTTACATTCATGTATCAGTTTACCCAAAATTGACACATTTGTTTCTAAAATGTGTCTTAAGAGACTTGGCAATACATACTGCGTCTCTGTTTTCTTTCTTCCACCTGAAATTTAAAGGAGAGAAAAAGAGTATGCAGTGCAGGTCATGCCAGTTTCTGTTTGCATGGGTCTTTGAAAAGCATATCAACATGTTCTTAATAACAATCAGCATAGGTAAGTATCTTTAAGTGACAGATTATGTATTAGTATATTCTGTGATGGTATCACAGAAGACTGGAATTTTCTAGTTGTGCCAATCCCACTTTTCCTATTTCAAAGGCCACATTATCTACCACTAACTGTTTGTCCTCTGCCCAGTGTTCTGTAAGTCAAACTGCAACATGCTTGAGCAGCTTTAGAAGTCAGCCGCGGAATTAATCCCTTCTGCAATATGGTCTCTATTATTTATAGTAATGCTTATGTGTTAAGTCTTACCATTTAGCATTCCCACCTGGACATATGAAGCTTCCTCCACACTGACTTTTGTGGGACATACTGCATGTAAAAAAGGGAACCTGACATGCTTGTCAACTTCTAAATGAAATTTATACATTTCCCAAAAGAGGAACATTTTTCTCCAAAGTGAAAGATCCCATCACACAGCCTGTGACACTTGACACTGGGTGCTTTGGTGCTCTGCTCAGTCAGGACCAGGCTACTACAATCCCACTTTTCCCTTGCTTAAGCTAAGTCTCTCAAGACCCAAGATAAGCCTGCTCAATGTTGTTGTTAAAATGGGATTTTGACTGAAGAATAAGATCACTAAAGTAACATTTCTCTCTTAAAGAAAGGCCGTCTTACCGACTCCATAGTCTCATTATTCTCCGGTATGTCTAAGAGGACAGAAAGTGACAGTCAGCTCATGGAACTGCTTAAAACTTATGCAGCATCCTTGCTTGGTATGGGTAAAAGTGTGAGCAAATGAAGGTAACTAGACCTAATGAGCAAGTTGCTTGGGTTTCTGCTAGCTTGTCTTCCCTTGAAGGCACATTAAAGAAAGACCTAGAGAGATATGAGTAACAGAAATGCTACATTTCAAGACAGGGGGAACCCAAAGTAACATAATATTCCATCTTTGATTGTGTATTATTAAATTAAGTTTTCACACATATTTTGTTTGGTGGGACACTTTTGCATTTCAGAGAACAACTTGTAGATCCCTTTCTCCTCATTTGTCATATATGTTCCGGAGATTTCAATTTCAGGTCATTGGGCATGGGAGAGGCATCCATTTTCTTGGAAAGGATGACTCTTCTTCCTAAGTGTAACCTAGGATACTCACATTACCCTAGGCATCTCTGACCATCCATTCAGACCAGGTAGATTTAGAGACAGAGAGAGTCTACAGACTTGGGCTGTCTTTTTAGCTCTCATCTAGAACCCTTACCCCATCTCTCTTCTCAGTTTCAGATCCAGGTAGTAGCCAGATCCATTTGCTTTTTGGACTCGTCTGAGACAGGATTGTTACCACATGTCTCTGTATCCACAAATTCCTCAAGAGCCAGGTTGGATCTGCTCTTTCTGCTATTTCTCTTGGTAAATCTGACTCTATTCCCTCTGTCCCTGCTGCCTTCCCCCAGACCCAGGCCAGGGATAGCAGTGATATATGCATTCTGAATTACTGAAGCTAACCTACAGCCTTCAACCAAGTGTATAAAATAGAAAAAGTAAAAGTATCCCTATTGTAAGGTGATGTTTTATGTAAGTATAGATTTCCAAAACCCCAACAAAAATAAGCAACATTATCAATAAAGTGCTAGAATACAAATTCAACTTTAAAAATCAGAAAACTTTCTATATACCAATACAAAGCAAGCTAAAAAGAGATCAAGGAAACATTCATATTCATGGTAGCCTCCAAAATTAAATATTTAGAAGTAAATTTAAAAAGGGAAGTGAAAGATCTCTACAGCGAAAACATTATATCCCTGAAGGAGACACTAGAAAGTGGAATCCCCATTATGCTCTTGGATTGGTAGAATTAACAATGATCATCTTAACAAAGAAATTCCAATAGTCAATGCAATGAAATTCAAAATCCATGTGACCTTCTTCACAAAATTACAAAAGTCCTAAAATCTCATGTGGAAGCACAAACGGATCCAGAGTAGCCAAAGCCATCCTGTGCAAGTGACCATGTTGGAGCGATTAACATCCCAGATATGATGTTCTATTGCAGTTTTAGTAACAAAGATAGCATAGTCATGGCACAACATAGATATGTATATCAACAACACAGAAGACTCATGCACACAATTAAAACTTTTTATTCTTGGTCATTATTCTAAATAAGCATATCCAGCATCTTCAACTAATGGTGAGGGGAAAGCAAAGAAAGTGGGGAAAACACATGTTTAGTCATGAAATCAGACCTTTGTCTATTACTCTGCCGCAAATCAACTCTAAATGGATCAAAGGCCTAAAAGTGAAATCTTAAAAGCTGAAACAGTCGAATAAACACAGAGGCAGCACCCAAAGGCTTTCTGAATAGGGCTTCATTTACTCAGTAATTAAGGCCGAAATGGACAAATAAAACTCATAAAACAACAAAAAGGTCTGTATAACAACAACAAAAATCAGCCCTGAAGATGAAAATAGGATAGAAAGAGTCTTTGCCAGCTGCATCTCTAATACAGCATTCATATCTAGAATATAAAAAAAAGACTATAAAAAGAAAGTGCTGAGTATAAAAATGATCTAATCAACAGATATGACAAAGATGATAAGGCCATGAAATCTCAACCGTATAGTTGCTTAAATAGGACCAGCATCAAGACAACCTCTATTGATATGCCACTGTATAACAAGAGCTACAGGTAATCAATGATTAGAGAGAATCAGTTATCTCCAGGAGTGGACCCCTCACAGATTATCTAATCCCAAACTAACAGCACTAAACACACACATGCACATATATAAGAGTAACATTAAATGGATTTATCCTTATGTAACAACAGTTATAATAGAAGAGGTAATATATTTGAAGGGAGAATATGGGATGAGTTGGACTGGAGAGGAGGAATAGAATGATGTAAAGTGGACCCAGAATACTCAGCACCAGTATGTTCTACTTTGTCCCTTTTGTACTTTCTTACCTGGATTATAGCTCTGACTGTATCCCTGGAGACCTGCAGGCACCTGGGGCAACCAGGTGAAATCCTCATGCCTGAATTCCCTGACCACAGGGCTCTCCAGCAAGCTCAGCAGCCATAAGGTCTGCCCCATCCCCTCTGTGCTCCATCTACCTTTCCAATTCCTACCTGCAATCCCAGAGGCTTGTAGCCATCAGGAACCATAAGTTCTGACTGTATCCCTGTAGGCCTGCTGTCACTCAGACAATCAGAGGCTTGACGCCATCAGAGATGACCAGCTCTGTCAGCGTCCTAGGAGACCTAGTGCCATCTTGGCCAACCAGCTCTATCTGCTACCCCAGAAGCCTACTGTCATCAGGGTCTATTAGGCCTAACAAAACAATGGATAACAAAACTAAAGGTCAGCTTAAGACAAGAACAACAAAAAATAAACAAAAAACAAACACAAACCAACAACAACAAAAAACATTCTGGATAGATGGCTCAGAGGTTTAGAGTACTGGCTGCTCTTCTGAAGGTCCTGAGTTCAAATACCAGCAACCACATGGTGGCTCACAACCATGCACAATAAGATCTGACACCGTCTTCTGCAGTGTCTGAAGACAGTTACAGTGTACTTACAAATAATAAATAAATAAATCTTTAAACAAAACAAACAAACAAAAAAAAAAAAACAAAAAAGGGCAATATGGCACCACTAAAACCCAGCAATGCTACTAAGTAAGCTATGAATATCCTAACACACTTGTAACACAAGAAAAATCTAGTCTAATGAAGATGGTAGAGGCATTTAAAGAGGAAACAAATCCCTTGAAGAAATACAGGAAAATACAACCAAACACAGAGTCTTTTAAGGAGGAAAGGAATAAATATAAAGAAATACAGGAAAATGTAATCAAAGATGAAATTAATAAAACTGGTCTAGAACTGAAAATGGAAATAGAAACAATAAAGAAAACACAACTTAGGCAATCCTGAAACAAGAACTATAGATGCAAGTATCACCAACAGACTACAAGAGTTGGAAAAGAGAGTCTCAGGCTTAGAAGATATGATAGAAGGAATTAATACATTGGTCAAAGAAAATGCTTAATCTAAAAAGATTGTGAATTGAAACATCCAAAGAATTTGGGACTCTATGAATAATAGGAATAGAAAAAGGAGAAGATTCACAGCTCAAAATCCCAGAAAATATTGTCAACAAAATCATACATACTTCCCAAACCTAAAGAAAGAGACGATTATGAGTGTACCAAGAACTTGCAGAATGCCAAATAGATTGGACCAGAAAAGAAAATCCTCCTGCCACACAATAATCAAAACACTAAAAGTACAGAACAAAGAAAGAATATTGAAAACTGCAAAAGAAAAGGGCCATATAAAAAGGCAGACTTATCAAAATCACACCTAACTTCTCAACAGAGAATCTAAAAGCCAGAGGGCCTGGGAAAATGACTGGCAGACACTAAGACCAAAAATCTCATCCCAGAACACTATACCCAGCTAAACTTTCAATCACCATAAATGGATAAAACAGAATATAGTATAACAAAACCAAATTTAATCAGTTTCGTTCCACTAATCTAAACCTTCAGAAGACACTAGAAGTAAAAGTCTAATACAAGGAGGGTAACTATACCACAGAAATAAATCATCACACCAGCAAAATCAAAAAAAGAAACACATACACAGACACACACACATAGCCACCAGCAACATTAAAATGATAGGAATTAACAGTCAGCATTCATTAATATTTCACAACATGAATGTGCTCAATTCCTCATTAAAAAGAAACAGGCTAACAGAGTGGATGCCTAAATATTATTCACCATTCTGCTTTATACAAGAAACACACCTCAGCAACAAATATAGATATTACCTCTGCATAAAGGGCTAGAAGAAAGTTTTCCAAGCAAACAGACACAAGAAACGAGTAGCCTTTCTTATATCTAATAAAATAATCTTTAACTAAAAGTTTATTTTAGATGAATATTGATGCAAAAATGCCCCTTCATGTTAAAAGACTTGGAGAGATCAGAGGTACAAGGGGCATACCTAGACACATAGAGGGCAATATACAACAAGCCACAACTAACATCAAAATAAATGGGAAGAAATTTAAAGCAATTACACTAAAATTAGGCACAAGACAAGGCTGTTCACTCTCCCAATGTCTTCAATATAGTCCTTGAAGCCCCAGCTAGAGCAATAAGACAACTAAAACAGATCAGGAGAATACAAATTGGAAAAGAAGTCAAAGAATTGCTAATTGTAGATGATATGATAGTATACATAAATGACTCCAAAAATTCTACCAGAGAACTCCTATAGCTGATAAACTCCTTGAGCAAAGTGGCAGGGTGCAACTAAAAAATTCAGTATCTCTCCTTTGTACAAATTAAAAGAAAACAAGTTAAGAAAGAAATCAAAGAAACAACACTTCCTAATAGCCACAAATAATATAAAATATTTTGGTGTAGCTCTAACCAACCAAGTAAAAGACCTTTATGACAAGAACTTCACGTCTCTGAAGAAAGAAGTTGAGGAAGATATCAAAAGACAGAAAGATCTCCCATGCTCATGGATCACTAGGGTAAACATAGTGGAAATAGCCATCTCACCAAAAGCAATCTACAGATTCAATGCAATTCCCATTAAAATTCCAACACAACTCTTTACAGACCTTGAAAGAACACCTCTCATCTTCATATGGAACAACAGAACTCCAGGATAGCTAAAACCCTAATGTACAATAAAAGACTTATGAAGGTATCACAATTCCTGATTTTAAGTTGTACTAGAGATCAGTAAAAATGAAAACTTCTAATAGGCCTGCCTTTATATTTTGCTGAAAGGACTCTGATATAGCTGTCTCTTGTGAAGCTATGCCAGTGCCTGGCAAACACAGAAGAGGATGCTCACAGTCAGCTATTGGATGGAACACAGGGCCCCCAATGGAGTAGCTAGAGAAAGTACCCAAGGAACTAAAGGGGTCTGCAACCCTATAGGTTGAACAACAATATGAACTAACCAGTACCCTCAGAGCTCATGTCTCTAGCTGCATATGTAGCAGACAATGGCCTAGACAGCCATCAGTGGAAAAAGAGGGCCCTTGGTCTTGCAAACTTTATATGCCTCAGTACAGGGGAACACCAGTTCCAAGACGGGGAAGTGGGGGGGGGTAGGGGAGTAGCGGTGAGGGTATAGGGGACTTTGGGGATAGCATTTGAAATGTAAATGAATAAAATACCTAATGAAAAAATATTTTTAAAAAATTGAAAACTTCATGGTATTGGTATAGAAACAGACAAATTCATCAATGGAATGGAATGGAAAACCCTGAAATAAACTTATAATACCTACTGACAATTTTTGACAAAGAAACCAAGACCATACAGTGGAAAAGAGTGAACATCTTCAAAAAATGGTGCTGGACTACCTGGATATATGCATGTAGAAAAATGCAAGTAGATCCATATTTATCTCCCTGCACAAAACTCAAGTTCAAGTGGATCAAAGACCTCAACATAAAATAATATACACCAAATCTAATAGAAGAGAAAGAGGGAAATAGTCTTGAATGCATTAGCACAGGAGAGAATTTCCTCAACAGAACACTGACAGTTCAACCACTAATACCAACATTTAATAAATGGGACTTCATGAAACTGAAAAGCTTCTGTAAGTCAAAGAATACCATCAGTAGGACAAAACAGCAGCATACAGAATGGGAAAAGATTTTCACTAACTCTATATCTGACAGTGGGCTAATATGCAAAATATGTAAAGAACTCAAGAAGTTATATATGAATAAACCAAATAACCCAATTATAAATTAGGTACAAAGGTAAACAGAGAACCCTTAACCTCTAGTCGCCATGAAACACATAAAGAATGTGTTCAATGTCCCTATTCATGAGGGAAATGAAAATTAAAATAGCTCTGAGATTACACTTTATACCCATAAGAAGGGTTAAGATCAAATTTCCAACTGGTAGCAGATGCTGGTGAGCATGTGGAACAAGGGAAACGTTCTTCAATTGCTAGTGAGAGTGCAAACTTATGCAACCATTCTGGAAATCAATTTGGCAGTTTCTCACAAGACTGGGATTAGTTCTACCTCAAGACCCAGCTATACTGTAACTCCTGGGCATATATTCAAAGGAGCTCCCCTATCCCACAAGGGCATTTGCTGAACTATGTTCATAGCAGCTTTATTTGAAATAACCAGAAACTGGAAACAACCTAGATGTTTCTCAACTGAAAATGGACACAGAAACTGAGGTATATCTACACAATGGAATATTACTCAGCCATTAAAAACAAAGACATCGTGAACTTCTCATGCAAATAGATAGAACTACTATCATGTTCAGTGAGGTAACGCAGACTCAAAAGGACATGCATGGTATGTACTCAGTTATAAGTGGATATTAGCCATAAACTACAGGATAGCCATGTACTAATAAATACACAGACCCTAAGAAGCTAAATAACAAAGAGGGCATAAGTGAGGATCTTTGAATTTCATTCAGAAGGTAGATAAAATAATCATTGGAGGTGGATGAAGGGAGGAAACTGTGTAGGAGGGAGATAGGGAGGGGAGCAAGGTGTAGGATTAGGTGTAGGCAGAGCAAAGGCTGAGAGAGTGAGCAGTAATAGGTAGTAGACAGGGAAGTGGTACATTGTAGGGGAAGGTTGCCTAATTGTTTATTGGGTCAATAAAGATGGCAGAAGCTAATTGCTGGGTGAAGAAGGATAAGGCGATTTCCAAGCCAGACAGGAAGAGGAGGGGGGCGGTGAGAGGATTGGGAGTCGCACTAGGTGGTGGGATGGATAGGAAGCTTTGGACAGTAGGTCTCTCGGGGCACTGTTGGATTTTAGCCTCCACAGACTCAGAAGGATGGGGCAGGATATTCTTTGCCCAGCCCTTGAGTTATCTGGTAGGGTTTAAAATAAAAGTCTGTTGTGTTTTCCTTCCACGGGGCTGGGTGAGATGGCCATTGCAGGCAACAGGCAGGGAACAAACAGACTAAATTGGTTGGTGAAGCTAGCCTTGGGAGCTGGGTGAGCTGGCCGTTTCTGGCACCAGTCAAGGAGGAATGGGCAGCACTTTCAGCAATAAAGGTGTCTGTTCTCAGAGGATAGCCGGGATCTCTAGAAGCATTAGTTACTGTGGGAGCTGACTAGGTGTCAGAAGAGCATCTACTAGTCCCAGAGCCTAGCTGGATCAAGCTTGCATTTTTAAAATTAGGTGCAACAGTGCAACTCTAGGTGGTGTCAGAGACCTGAGATGTGGTTTGGGGGAGGCTCCAGGAAGTCTATGAAGGTGACCCTAGCTGAGACTCCTAGCAGTGGAGCATAGGGAGAATAAAGTGGCTACCTCCTGTAGCCAGGTTGGACTCCCAGTGAAGGGATAAAGACACCAATCTATCCCCAAAATATTCAACCTAAGGTTTGTCCTACCAACAAGAAATACAGGGACAAAGATGGAGCAGAGACTGAAGGAATATCCAACCAATAACTGGACCAACTTGAGACCCTCCCCATAGGCAAACACCAATCCCTGACACTATTAATGATACTTTGTAATATTTGTAGACAGGACTCTAGCAAACTGTTCTCTGAGAGGCTCCATCCAGCAGCTGACTGAAGCAGAGACCCATAGCCAAATATTAGACAGAACTCAGGAAGTCTTGTGGGAACGATCTTGGAAAGTTGGAGAAAGAATTGAGAGACCCAGAGGGGATACAGACTCAACAAGAAAGCCAAGAGAGTCAACTAACCTAGGCCCTTGGGGGCTCCCCAAGACTGAACCATGAACCAAAGAGCAAGCTCAGGCTGGACTTAGGACCCTGCATATATATAGCATATGTGCAGCTTAGTCTTTGTGTGAGCACCCCAAGAATTGGATTGAGTGTTGTCCATGACTGTTGCCTGATATTGATCCTGTTCCCCTAACTGGCCTATGTTGTTTGGCCACAGTGGGAGACAATATGCCTGTCTAGTCCTGCAGTGACTTGATGTGCCACAGTGTGTTGGCACTGGAAAGGGGGGGCTCCCTTTTCTCAGAGTGGAAGGGGGGTTTGCAGAGAGGAGCTGTATGAAGGGATGACTGGTAGCAGGGTTGTTGTGGTCAGGATGTGAATTGAATAAATTAATTAATGGGAAAAATGTAATCATATTCAATCCTCAAAGAATTAAAGAAGTAAATTAAAACAACTCTTGCTCTTAGTTTTCAACCAAGGTCTCGTCACTGAAGCTGGATGAAGGTTTGGAGGCAACAAGCTCCCAAATTCTCCTTTCTCTGCAACTGCTTATGCTGAGATATGGATGCACATGGCAATGCCTGGTATTTAGTTGTGCCCTAGGTTTCCAAAACAAATTACTAATGTGTGTAAAGCAAGTGTTTCAACATGCTGAGCCTCCGTGCACCTTGTAGCTTACTTTACACAACTATTTAAGGCGAACATTCATGTTCCTCTAGATTATTGCTTAAAGTTAGAACATGGAGACTCATCATCCTCGATTCATAATTGTGAATACAAAGGAATAGCATCAATTTAAACAAAACCAAAAAAACAACCAAATGGGCGTTGGTGGCACACGCCTTTAATTCCAGCACTTGGGAAGGGAGAGGCAGGCTGATTTCTGAGGTCGAGACCAGCCTGGTCTACAAAGTGAGTAGTGCCAGGACAGCCAGGGGCTACACAGAGAAACCCTGTCTCGGAAAAAACAAAAGAAAACAAAACTCAATTTTGTCAATTTTGTTTGGCCGTGATATAGCCGTCTCTTGTGAGACTAGGCCGGGGCCTAACAAACACAGAAGTGGATGCTCACAGTCAACTATTGGATGGATCACAGGGCCCCCAATGGAGGAGCTAGAGAAAGTATCCAAGGAGCTAAAGAGATCTGCAACCCTGTAGGTGCAACATTATGAACTAACCAGTACCCCGGAGCTCTTGACTCTAGCTGCATATGTATCAAAAGATGGCCTAGCTGGCCATCACTGGAAAGAGAGGCCCACTGGACAGGTAAACTTTATATGCCCCAGTACAGGGGAACACCAGGGCCAAAAAATGGGAATGGGTGGGTAGGGGAGTGGTGGGGGCGGGGTGTGGGAGACTTTTGGGATAGCATTGGAAATGTAATTGAGGAAAATACATAGTAAAAAAAAAAGAAAAATAAATAAAATTTTATTTATTTATTTTATTGGTTATTTTATTAATTTACCTCTACCCCAGCTTCTATGAAGTTGTTCCCCCATCCACCCGCACACTCCTGCCTCAGCAGCCTAGCATTCCCCTATGCTGGGGCATCAAGCCTCCACAGGACCAAGGGCCTCCTCTCACAGTGATGCCAGATAAGGCAATCCTTTGCTACATGTGCAGCTGGAGACATGGGTCCCTCCATGTGTACTCTTTGGTTGGTGGTTTAGTCCCTGAGAGATTTGAGGGGCCAATATTGTTGTTCTGCCTATGGAGTTGCAAACCACTTTAGCTCCTTCAGTCTGTCCCCTAACTCCTCCACTGGGGTCTCTGTGCTCAGTCTGTTGGTTGGCTGCATGCATCAATATCTGTATTGGTCAGGCTCTGGCAGAGGCTCTCAGGAGACAGCTATATCTTGCTCCAGTAAAGCACAATATTTCATCACGCATTTTACATTATGGAAATACATTGCAAAATGGGTGATCTACCTGTGTTTTGAGTGCTTATGAACATACAGTATTCCGATATTTATGGCATTGCTGATTTGTAAAGTATATTTGAAAACCTTTTAAATGTTACAATTCAAAATATGAACAGAGGCCTTTTTTGCAAGGACATGTGGCTTTTCCTAGATAAGGCTCAAAGGTAGACAAATCTTAGAGGGTTCTGCCTTTCTGTGCAAGATGAAGTCACATACAAAAAGTGTGTACATGGAAGGCTCCACATTGGACATTGCACTAATTGATGTCAAAGGCTCAGGTGTTTCAAAGGGTCCAAATAGATGATCACAGATCCATGACTTATCTTTGTTACTTTCCATAGTTTGGGAAATCGTTTTTTCAGGCTTCTTTGACATTTTTGTTTATTTAGTTGTTCTCTTATTGTGCTTCTATCACACTGTTTATAAAACATCTAACTGATATTATTCTCAATTCCTCCCTCTTGTTCCTCATATTCAAGTGCCTCAGATGTTCCACAGCAGCCTTTCACTTTTGTCTACCAGGAAATGGAATGAGTAAAGTGACCTATTAAGATTCAACCATCTTTCTGGGCATGTACTCTCCAAGGTGTTTTCTGTTCTGTCCTCTTCTCTTTTGGTAGTCTCCTGACTCTGATGAGATTATTAAGGAAGAGAAAAATGTGGAAAAAAAGAACAGGCACATGGAAACTCAACATGGTGACTCCTTTGAGCAATGTTTCATTGTTACCAGGTAGAAAGAATATCCATTCTTTGACACGATTCTAAGGACGGGGTCTAGAGCAACGTGGCACCCAGAGGAAGGGACTAGAGAAAGGAAATGGATGATGCTAGGGACACTTTGCTCAGAAGCAAGAGCTCTCAAGTTTATTGTGAGGAGACACAATGCATTAACACCAGAGAGACTGCGTATAAAGGGGAGCTACGCCTAGTTGTACAATGATGTAATGCAGAAAAATCAGGCAAACTTGTAAAGACAAAGGCCTTGAACCTAGTGAAGAGGGAAGACACTGGAAAAAACTACACTCTCCTCAGGTTATAAATTCAAGTCCCTTCAAAGGGAAGTAGTTCAGATGATCACAGGAGAAGACCCCAAATATGGCCAACAGAGAGGACAGATGCAGCCTATGGCAAGATGGGTTCCAGAGGATGTGAACCCCATTGCTCATGGAATATGGACAGTTCTTTATGGGAATTCCTTAAGCTACCCTCTGCAGATTGGAGCCTGAACCAGATATTCATTTAAAAAGAGCCAATGCTGGGGCCAGAGAGCAGGTCTCTCCTCACTTGATAGATTAGAGGCTCAGATATGTTGAATACCTCAATCATCCCACATGGCAGTCCAAGTTGAGGAGCATAGACTGGAAATGAGCACACATTAACACTAGGCCTTTACTTAACAGGACATTGCAGATATAGTACTTCTGTCAGAGTAAACAGCCACTTGTCAATCTAACAACTCTACTATGTTGGTACCACAGGAAGCAAGAGTTAGCAGTGAACAGAAGATCATATATGGGCTGCTATAAGTCCTGAAGGATGACAGGAAGGGGCCCTGGGTCTACACTGCTAGATTATTACCTACAGGATTCTGTGAGTGCAGGGAAAAAAAGCATTGTCCCTCATCAGATAGACTGCCTCTATCCAGGTTATATACAAACAGAAGACAATATTTCACAGACGTTGTCGTGGTTAGTCTCAGCTGTCAAATAGATGATATTCAGATACTGGACATGAAAGTATTACATTATAGCATTTAGTCTAGCTGAGGTGGGAAGACAAATAAACTGTGTGACATTATTACTTAAGTAAGAATCAAGACTATATAAAAAGAAGAAAGTGAGCTGAAAAGAGGCATTCATTATTTTGGTTTTTTGTTTCTCTTGGACTGGGTTGTAGTGTGACTCTGTCATAAATATCAGTCTCTGGGTATAGCTTTACCCTGTTTATGGCCTATAAGATTAAATTTCATTGAAAGACAAAGACATTCCTTCTTTAGGATGTTTTATTTACAGTATTTTGCTACAACTGGGAAAAATAGGTGAGTCAGACATTAAAGTGTAGCTACTGTAAGCAAAAGCTTGGACGTTAGGCAGTGACACTGGCTGAAAAGAGCAAGTGTCTTGGGAAAGACCATATTCAAATCACAAAGTGCACTTCCTGAACTTCAAAGCAGCCATTTCACTTCCCTTTACTGATATCTTTCCCACATTCTTACTCTCTTCAAGTCCAATGTGTAACATGACCATTCCTAGGATCCTAGCCACTCAGATCAGACCAAAAATTCTGGTACTTCACTTGAATTCTACCCTCAATCATGAGATATTCAAGAATTACTACATCACGTAACTGAGAGAAAGTATGAGAGGGTGGTTCACGCATTCCTGTCTATACCAGGGGACACCCCAATGACTCACATAAGATGAGCCTCAGCTTCAGACTGGTTCATGCCATTGAATTAGAGTGTGAGGTGATGTTAAATGCATTTAAAATTCTGGGGTTATATTTATACTTAAGATTTTATATATATTTATATACACACATATATATGATACATATATAAATGAACATTATTCATTTGTGTATATATTCATGTGTAAATATAGTATTAACTTATCTATAGATTTACATGTTAAACAAAATAATTTTTGGCTACTATATATATTTGGACAAAATTATAAAATTCCCACAGTACCTTTTGCTTTTATTTCAGTTGCTTTTGTAGATGTAGCCTTAGAGACTGGAGGTCTCTGCGTGTCCTGAGGGACTACAGTTGTCTTATGACAAATTCCTCTTAAGATAGAAAAAACTGAGAATGCAGTTATAATAGGGAATCATGTCAGCTTCTTGGAAGAAAACTCAAGCAAACTAACAACTACTGAGTATTTGTGCCATTGATCTGATAGCTTGTTCCAGGTACAGTCATTAGAGTGAGACTGGTGCTTCGGGAGGATCACTGCATGTCATGTACAAGGAGTTAGGCATTGAATGGACATCACAGGAATCCTAGATAAAGCCTACATATAGATGAATATGGAAACCCAGAAGGAAGAGCCACACGACTGAGCATGCTGTGTGAGTGTGCTGCCCAATGGGCATCACTCTAACCCTTCTTAGAGCCACAAGCACACAGCCACACCCATGCAATGCCTTCAGCCACCAACTGTTCACTACAACACAAAGACTTCCTTCTTAGTTGGTGGAGAAGGACTTCCCATGAGACTCACTAGGCTAGAACAGATCAATCTCTTTAGTGTACACTGTAGGAGAAACCACAGGCATTGCTGGAGTGCCCTGTGATGTCTGTGACAAGCCAGAAGACCTCAGCTGCATAGGAGTAACTGCACCTGGACTCAGGAATGCATGTATTCCAGAACATTGTACAACACTTGTTTATTCTTCATTCTTATCGACTACATCTCATGGGAAATGTATGGCATTGCCTTAGTGGGATGTAGAGGTAACAAGCTGTGAGGCCCTCTGACTTTTCACCCAAGCTTACAATGATAGCTGCATTCATGCATCAGTGGCCATCTTCCCTGACAGATACAACTGAAGGTATAATCTACCTTTCAACCCAAAAGAAGTTGTGGGATTCCTGGGTCAGTGAACAGGGCCTTCCTCCATCATCCTCACACTGTGACCTGGCTCTCAGTGACTGAGTCTGGTCACTGAGGAACAGAATCGGGAGGGCATCAAAGCCTGCAGAGCCCCACTGATGACTCAGACTCCACGTCAGTGCAACCCCGTTCTCACATGAAGGTGTGCAAATGGCAGCTTCTTTATCTGGTCACACCTAGATAGACCCTCAAATGGAGGAGACTGGAAAGGCAGCTTGGTGTCATTGTAGGTGACAAAATGTCCCTTCATACAGTGTTGGGCTCCCAGTGTCAGAATCTGTGGTCTGCCTAAAAGTGTGTGGGATTTCTACCTCTCATGCTTGTGGATGCATGTGTGCAGGCAGATGGAGAGCAATGTCCTGGCTCTGCCCACTGAGGTAGTCAAGGCAGAGTCTGGGATCTCTGTGATTTTGACCTACTGAAGGAAGATGCTGGGAATATAGGCATCACTAAGTCCTTGGTCCACAAAGTGTCTGTTGATCTGCATGGAGAGCCTCATCACTCACCTTTGTGCCCTGGCTTATTCTTCACTAGACTACCACCATAAAGAAATGAATGCACCACATGTGATGAACTTTCAACTCATATTTTGTAGGTAAACTCTGTACTCTAATTTGTTACTTCAATACTTTGTCAATGGAGATTGAACTGGGTAATTAGGGTACCTATCTTGAGGGAAAACAGATTTAGACACTGCCTAGTATACCACATCTTAAACAACTTAGAGAGATCATACTTGAATCCAGTTATGGTAGACAAACACCTCCAGTTTTTCTTTTAAGTTAAGGTAATACTTAAGAAAAAAAATGAACACTAACAAACAAACAAAACAAACAAAGAAGTCATACAAACAATTGAATACAAGTTCTTCCTAGTAGGTGAGCTAGAGCACCATTATACACTTCACAAAAGGATATCCAGTGTTTATGCAATTCCTTTCTAAAATGTATCTTAAGAGATTCTATAATACATACTGTGTCTACGTTTTTTAGTCTCCTCCTGAAATTTAAAGGAAACAGTATGAGTCAAAGGCCATGCTGAATTCTATTTGCATGGGTCTTTGGAATGCATGTCAATATGGTACGATGTCAATGAAAATGGGCAAAAGTCCCATATATTAGTATATTAGTATATTTTATGATGGTGTCACAGAACAACTGGGGCTCTATATTTTGTGGCACTTCCCACCACTTTTGTTGGTTTGAAGGCCAGATTATACAACCTGTTTGGTCTCTTCTGAGTATTTCCTAGGCCACATTGCAGCATGCATAAGCACCTTTATTACCTGATTGTGAGATTAATCCTTTCTACACCAGGGCCTGCCTCAGTGGTTTACACCAATACTCATGTCTTAGCACTCAACACCCATACACTGGAAACTTCCCTCACAGTGATCTCTGAGGAACACACACAGACTTCATTAAAATTATAGGAACCAGAAGTGGTTGTCAGCTTCTGAGTTAAAATTGTACATTTATGTAAAGAGGAACTTTTATCTCCAGGAGAAATGGCTCCCTCATACAAACTGTGCTAAAAGACACTGCAAGCTTCGATGTTCAGTTGTATTAGGAATAAGCTGGTACAATTCCATTTCCTGTTCTTCCTAAGCAAACCCTTTAATACCCATGATACATATTTCTTTTGTTAATCAACATAACTACAACATAAGGGGATAGTGAAAGCCTTCTATTTTAGGGGGGGGAGGGAGGCCACCTTACCTTCACCATCCCTACTGGTGGCTCTTTCTGTCCCCTTGCTGAAGGTGCACTGTCAGCATTTTCAGGGACCACTGAAAGGAGAGGAAGTAACTGTCAATTTGTGGCTCTGTTTTTAATTACCCTAAGAGACTTTGCTTGATGTGTATAGATGCCTATGAGGCTGGTATGTGTGACTCAGTCTAATTATTAAGCAGTGGTTGCTTGCTGTTCATTTCAGAACTGTGGTTTATATTGTCAGAAAACAAAGTGTTGCAAAAACAAGGACGGAGGACCAATGAGGAGCAGAGCATTTGGAATTCTTGACAACAAAATCTGATTCAATGAGGAAGAAGAATCTCATTGTGTAAAGAATAAAGAAATCTTTCAAAATGTGCACTGCATTTTTCTGGTTAAAGGAACCATGGTTGTGCCTCTGTGCACATGGCATTTAGAGGAGATCTTCAGGGTTGGTGTCTCTTTCCACCATGTGAGTTCTGAGGACTAACTGCAGGTAGGTTGTCAGGCTTTGCTGAAGATGCCATTCCACACTAATCCAACCCATCTTTTTCTAATATAATAAGCTTTATGACTAAGCCTCACAATATTCTCACTTCCTGTTTTGAAGCAGGGAACAACTGACACTTGTTCTTGTGGCATGTTTACAATCTACATATGTTGATTTGGAATTTATAATTGAATATGCATCCTTTCCTCTATGCTAATGTAGTCATTTTGCTTTGGAAATTTTATTAAAATGAGCATCTCTGAAATTATTTTTGCCTATATTATGTGTGCATTACCCCCTAAAGATGATCATTTCATGTAATTTTTATACTGTGCTGAGTATTGTCAGTCTTTTATAGGGATTTTAAGGCACATGGAGAAGATGTATGGGTTACAGCCCTATAGGACACAGTGTAATATAAGGTCATGCTTAGTTTCAGATATTGGTGCACAGGAGGGTCTGGAAAAAAATTCTGAACAAATACTCAAGCAACAGCGCATAATAATACAATTCTGTAAGCTCTATCTAAAGAAGGAAAGGAAGGAGGCATAGCATCACTTTCTTAAATTCACATTGTCAGAATTTATCCAAAGTATAATGATAAAGAACAAATCATAAATTGCAAAACCTTAAGTCCAATATTGAGTTAGCAGAACAAGCTGGGAGAGAATAGATTTGAGTATAGCTGACAGCAATGATATAATCAAGTATTAAGTACCAACATGTATGGAATTACCACACATAAAAGAGCAAAATGAACTTCATGTCTCAAATTCAGAGGTAGCACTGGACAGGGTTCAGAATGAGAAAAAAATGTCCTTATCTTTGGGGGAGGGGCGTTAAGAGGCAGGGTTTCTCTGTATAGCCTTGGCACTCTGTGTTGCAACTCACTCTATAGAGCCAGCTTGCCTCAGACTCAGAGATCCAGTCCTGCCTCCTGAGTGCTGAGATTCAAGGTGTGCACCCTCACTGCTCAGCTTGAGAACATAATCTTTTCAATATGCATAGTGCAGTCACCTCATCCTACAGTGTGCTGCTTCACAGAGACGCGTGAATACAAGAATACAGTATATGTGTACTGTTCCTGCACCTCCCGCTTCCTTCTCACATCCCACTTCTCATTTGTCCTCCTTATTGACCAAGAAACCTTTACTTTGTTCATATACACATGTAATTTTATTTTTACATAAAAACTTAGACCTTCAAATGAAACAAAAGGGACCTTGTCCTTGTCTTTATCAATGTAAGACATTTAATATGACAATTATGTGCACTTACATCTATTTCCTGAAAATGACATAATCCCATATTCCTCAATGGTTTACATGGTGTCTGAATTTAAGGTGTCTATTCCTGTGACCAAACACTATGATCAGAAACAACTTGTGGAGGGAAGAGGTTATCTCAGGATACAACTCTCTCTTTACACTCAGTTCCTGAGGTAAGTCAGGATCGGAAGTAAACAGAGCAAGACCCTGGAATCAGGAGCAGATGCAAAGATCATGAAGGTGTGCTGTTTACTGGTTTGTTCACCATAGCTCACTCAGCCTGCTTCTTTTAGCACCCAGAACCACCAACTTAGGCTTGGCACTGCCCACAGTGAGCTGGGTTCTTACACATCAATCATCAATGAAGTAAATGCACCAGGGGCTTGCCTACAAGTTAATCTGGTGGAATTGTTTTCTGAATGAACGTTCCCTCTTCCCAGATCACTCTGGTGGTGACAAATTAAAAAAAAAAAATTCCAGAACACTTAGCTCTAGAAGGAAGGGGATTTCCCCACACCCATTGTAACTTTTGAAATTATAATTTAGTTACAACATTTTCCTCTTCTCTTTTGGGAACAGATATTTAAATTGCTCTGAGGCGACGCCATTTCCGGCTCCAGACAACCGGCCACCTTCCTGGTCAGAGCACAGGTGTCCGCACAGCCCGGGAGGCTTCTGCCTCACGTTCCGCGGGGGTCACCTTGGTTCCGAGACCCCGCGGCCGGCGGTCTGCGGGTGAGAGTGTGGAACACAGAGGCCAGCAGCTTCTGGACCGGGCTAGAGCCACAGAGCCTCTGAGGCGGCGCCATTTCCGGTTCCAGACAACCGGCCACCTTCCTGGTGAGAGCACAGGGGTCCACCCGGCCCGAGAGGCTTCTGCCTCACGTTCCGCGGGGGCCACCTTGATTCTGGGACTCCGCAGCGGGCAGTCTGCAGGCCAAAGCAACACAGCTTCTGGGAAAAATCCTGTTTTGGGCCTTCATCTTCGGCCAGGAGGAGGTCCAAACACCAGATAACTGTGCACCTCCCTGAAAGAGGAGAGCTTGCCTGCAGAGACTGCTCTGACCACTGAAACTCAGGGAAGAGAGCTAGTCTCCCTGGTCTGCTGATATAGTGTAACAAAATCACCAGAGGAACAATCTCTAAACAGAGACAACTATAACAACTAACTCCAGAGATTACCAGATGGCGAAAGGTAAACGTAAGAATCTTACTAACAGAAACCAGGACTACTCACCATCATCAGAACCCAGCACTCCCACTTCGCCCAGTCCAGGGCACCCCAACACACTTGAAAAGCTAGACCTGGATTTAAAAGCATATCTCATGATGATGGTAGAGGACATCAAGAAGGACTTAAATAACTCACTTAAAGAAATACAGGAGAACACTGCTAAACAAGTAGAAGACATTAAAGAGGAAACACAAAAATCCCGTAAAGAATTACAGGAAAACATAACCAAACAGGTAGAAGACATTAAAGAGGAAACACAAAAATCCCTTAAAGAATTGCAGGAAAACACAACCAAACAGGTGATGGAATTGAATAAAACCATCCAAGACCTAAAAAGGGAAGTAGACACAATAAAGAAAACCCAAAGTGAGGCAACAGTGGAGATAGAAACACTAGGAAAGAAATCTGGAACCATAGATGCGAGCATCAGCAACAGAATACAAGAAATGGAAGAGAGAATCTCAGGTGCAGAAGATTCCATAGAGAACATCGGCACAACAATCAAAGAAAATGGAAAATGCAAAAAGATCCTAACTCAAAACATCCAGGAAATCCAGGACACAATGAGAAGACCGAACCTACGGATAATAGGAGTGGATGAGAATGAAGATTTTCAACTCAAAGGACCAGCAAACATCTTCAACAAGATTATTGAAGAAAACTTCCCAAATCTAAAGAAAGAGATACCCATGAACATACAAGAAGCCTACAGAACTCCAAATAGACTGGACCAGAAAAGAAATTCCTCCCGACACATAATAATCAGAACAACAAATGCACTAAATAAAGATAGAATACTAAAAGCAGTAAGGGAAAAAGGTCAAGTAACATATAAAGGCAAGTCTATCAGAATTACACCAGATTTTTCACCAGAGACTATGAAAGCCAGAAGAGCCTGGACAGATGTTATACAGACACTAAGAGAACACAAATTCCAGCCCAGGCTACTATACCCAGCCAAACTCTCAATTACCATAGATGGAGAAACCAAAGTATTCCACGACAAAACTAAATTCACCCATTATCTCTCCACGAATCCAGCCCTTCAAAGGATAATAACTGAAAAAAACCAATACAAGGACGGGAACCACGCCCTAGAAAAAAACAAGAAGATAATCCCTCAACAAAACTAAAAGAAGACAGCCACAAGAACAGAATGCCAACTTTAACAACAAAAACAACAGGAAGCAACAATTACTTTTCCTTAATATCTCTTAATATCAATGCTCTCAACTCCCCAATAAAAACACATAGACTAACAGACTGGCTACACAAACAGGACCCAACATTCTGCTGCTTACAGGAAACTCATCTCAGTGAAAAAGACAGACACTACCTCAGAGTGAAAGACTGGAAAACAATTTTCCAAGCAAATGGTCTGAAGTAACAAGCTGGAGTAGCTATTTTAATATTGGATAAAATTGACTTCCAACCCAAAGTTATTAAAAAAGACAAGGAGGGACACTTCATACTCATCAAAGGTAAAATCCTCCAAGAGGAACTCTCAATTCTGAATATCTACGCTCCAAATGCAAGGGCAGCCACATTCATTAAAGACACTTTAGTAAAGCTCAAAGCACACGTTGCACCTCACACAATAATAGTGGGAGACTTCAACACACCACTTTCATCAATGGACAGATCATGGAAACATAAACTAAACAGGGACACAGTGAAAATAACAGAAGTTATGAAACAAATGGACCTGACAGATATCTACAGAATATTTTATCCTAAAACAAAAGGATATACCTTCTTCTCAGCACCTCGAGGTACCTTCTCCAAAATTGACCATATAATTGGTCACAAAACAGGCCTCAACAGATACAAAAATATTGAAATTGTCCCATGTATCCTATCAGACGGCCATGGCCTAAGACTGATCTTCAATAACAACATAAATAATGGAAAGCCAACATTCACATGGAAACTGAACAACACTCTTCTCAATGATACCTTGGTCAAGGAAGGAATAAAGAAAGAAATTAAAGACTTTTTAGAGTTTAATGAAAATGAAGCCACAAAGTACCCAAACCTATGGGACACAATGAAAGCATTTCTAAGAGGGAAACTCATAGCTCTGAGTGCCTCCAAGAAGAAACGGGAGAGAGCACATACTAGCAGCTTGACAACACATCTAAAAGCTCTAGAAAAAAAGGAAGCAAATTCACCCAAGAGGAGTAGACGGCAGGAAATAATCAAACTCAGGGGTGAAATCAACCAAGTGGAAACAAGAAGAACTATTCAAAGAATTAACCAAACGAGGAGTTGGTTCTTTGAAAAAATCAACAAGATAGATAAACCCTTAGCTAGACTCACTAAAGGGCACAGGGACAAAATCCTAATTAACAAAATCAGAAATGAAAAGGGAGACATAACAACAGATCCTGAAGAAATCCAAAACACCATTAGATCCTTCTACAAAAGGCTATACTCAACAAAACTGGAAAACCTGGACGAAATGGACAAATTTCTGGACGGATACCAGGTACCAAAGTTGAATCAGGATCAAGTTGACCATCTAAACAGTCCCATATCACCTGAAGAAATAGAAGCAGTTATCAATAGTCTCCCAGCCAAAAAAAGCCCAGGACCAGACGGGTTTAGTGCAGAGTTCTATCAGACCTTCAAAAAAGATCTAATTCCAGTTCTGCACAAACTATTTCACAAGATAGAAGTAGAAGGTACTCTACCCAACTCATTTTATGAAGCCACTATTACTCTGATACCTAAACCACAGAAAGACCCAACAAAGATAGAGAACTTCAGACCAATTTCTCTTATGAATATCGATGCAAAAATCCTCAATAAAATTCTCGCTAACCGAATCCAAGAACACATTAAAGCAATCATCCATCCTGACCAAGTAGGTTTTATTCCAGGGATGCAGGGATGGTTTAATATACGAAAATCCATCAATGTAATCCATTATATAAACAAACTCAAAGACAAAAACCACATGATCATCTCGTTAGATGCAGAAAAAGCATTTGACAAGATCCAACACCCATTCATGATAAAAGTGTTGGAAAGATCAGGAATTCAAGGCCCATACCTAAACATGATAAAAGCAATCTACCGCAAACCAGTAGCCAACATCAAAGTAAATGGAGAGAAGCTGGAAGCAATACCACTAAAATCAGGGACTAGACAAGGCTGCCCACTTTCTCCCTACCTTTTCAACATAGTACTTGAAGTATTAGCCAGAGCAATTCGACAACAAAAGGAGATCAAGGGGATACAAATTGGAAAAGAGGAAGTCAAAATATCACTTTTTGCAGATGATATGATAGTATATATAAGTGACCCTAAAAATTCTACCAGAGAACTCCTAAACCTGATAAACAGCTTCGGTGAAGTAGCTGGATATAAAATAAACTCAAACAAGTCAATGGCCTTTCTCTATACAAAGAATAAACAGGCTGAGAAAGAAATTAGGGAAACAACACCCTTCTCAATAGTCACAAATAATATAAAATATCTTGGCGTGACTCTAACTAAGGAAGTGAAAGATCTATATGATAAAAACTTCAAATCTCTGAAGAAAGAAATTAAAGAAGACCTCAGAAGATGGAAAGATCTCCCATGCTCATGGATTGGCAGGATCAACATTGTAAAAATGGCTATCTTGCCAAAAGCAATCTACAGATTCAATGCAATCCCCATCAAAATTCCAACTCAATTCTTCAACGAATTAGAAGGAGCAATTTGCAAATTCATCTGGAATAACAAAAAACCTAGGATAGCAAAAAGTCTTCTCAAGGATAAAAGAACCTCTGGTGGAATCACCATGCCTGACCTAAAGCTTTACTACAGAGCAATTGTGATAAAAACTGCATGGTACTGGTATAGAGACAGACCAGTAGACCAATGGAATAGAATTGAAGACCCAGAAATGAACCCACACACCTATGGTCACTTGATCTTTGACAAGGGAGCTAAAACCATCCAGTGGAAGAAAGACAGCATTTTCAACAATTGGTGCTGGCACAACTGGTTGTTATCATGTAGAAGAATGCGCATCGATCCATACTTATCTCCTTGTACTAAGGTCAAATCTAAGTGGATCAAGGAACTTCACATAAAACCAGAGACACTGAAACTTATAGAGGAGAAAGTGGGGAAAAGCCTTGAAGATATGGGCACAGGGGAAAAATTCCTGAACAGTACAGCAATGGCTTGTGCTGTAAGATCGAGAATTGACAAATGGGACCTAATGAAACTCCAAAGTTTCTGCAAGGCAAAAGACACCGTCAATAAGACAAAAAGACCACCAACAGATTGGGAAAGGATCTTTACCTATCCTAAATCAGATAGGGGACTAATATCCAACATATATAAAGAACTCAAGAAGGTGGACTTCAGAAAATCAAATAACCCCATTAAAAAATGGGGCTCAGAACTGAACAAAGAATTCTCACCTGAGGAATACCGAATGGCAGAGAAGCACTTGAAAAAATGTTCAACATCCTTAATCATCAGGGAAATGCAAATCAAAACAACCCTGAGATTCCACCTCACACCAGTCAGAATGGCTAAGATCAAAAATTCAGGTGACAGCAGATGCTGGTGTGGATGTGTAGAAAGAGGAACACTCCTCCATTGTTGGTGGGATTGCAGGCTTGTACAACCACTCTGGAAATCAGTCTGGCGGTTCCTCAGGAAATTGGACATAGTACTACCGGAGGATCCAGCAATACCTCTCCTGGGCATATATCCAGAAGATGCCCCAACTGGTAAGAAGGACACATGCTCCACTATGTTCATAGCAGCCTTATTTATAATAGCCAGAAGCTGGAAAGAACCCAGATGCCCCTCAACAGAGGAATGGATACAGAAAATGTGGTACATCTACACAATGGAGTACTACGCAGCTATTAAAAAGAATGAATTTATGAAATTCCTAGCCAAATGGATGGACCTGGAGGGCATCATCCTGAGTGAGGTAACACATTCACAAAGGAACTCATACAATATGTACTCACTGATAAGTGGATATTAGCCCAAAACCTAGGATACCCAAGATATAAGATACAATTTCCTAAACACATGAAACTCAAGAAAAATGAAGACTGAAGTGTGGACACTATGCCCCTCCTTAGAAGTGGGAACAAAACACCGTTGGAAGGAGTTACAGAGACAAAGTTTGGAGCTGAGATGAAAGGATGGTCCATATCCAGGGATCCACCCCATAATCAGCATCCAAACGCTGACACCATTGCATACACTAGTAAGATTTTATCAAAGGACCCAGATGTAGCTGTCTCTTGTGAGACTATGCCGGGGCCTATCAAACACAGAAGTGGATGCTCACAGTCAGCTAATGGATGGATCACAGGGCTCCTAATGGAGGAGCCAGAGAAAGTAGCCAAGGAGCTAAAGGGATCTGCAACCCTATAGGCAGAACAACATTATGAACTAACCAGTACCCCGGAGCTCTTGACTCTAGCTGCATATGTATCAAAAGATGGCCTAGTCGGCCATCACTGGAAAGAGAGGCCCATTGGACACGCAAACTTCATATGCCCCAGTACAGGGGAACGCCAGGGCCAAAAAGGGGGAGTGGGTGGGTAGGGGATTGGGGGTGGGTGGGTATGGGGGACTTTTGGTATAGCATTGGAAATGTAAATGAGCTAAATACCTAATAAAAAATGGAAAAAAATAAAATAAATAAAATAAATTAAGCAAAATACCAGTAACCTGAAAAATCAAGAAGCTGGGAATGCAACCTTTAATGAAATAAACATTTTACATAGAATATTTGATCTCTTAAAAACCTTTTCTATGAATACTTCTGCAAATACCGAGCTTTTTGTTGTCTGGCAGCTTGATTTGTCAAGTGAGGGTTAAATCTACTAAATGAAACGAAGCATATATTATAAGCAGGGAACTAGATGAGAAGCCACAATTTATAACAACTTTTGGGATTAGTATCGCAAGGATGTTACAATATGTTTGAAATTCTTGACCTTATTACAACAGAAATGAAAATTGGTTATGAAATTGTTATAACTGTATATAATGTACTTAACATAAATTTGGTGTGTGTGTGTGTGTGTGTGTGTGTGTGTGTGTGTGTGTGTGTGTGCCTGTCAAGTGGAACATGAAGACATGCAGGTTAAAAGAGTACATGGAATAATGTGACCTATCAGTCCCCTTTCTTTAAAACAGGCTCTCTCACAGCATCTGGAGCTAGGCTGACAGCCAGCAAACATCAGAAATGCCTCTGCCTAGTCCCCCAGCAGTGTAGGATTACAAATATGAATAGCTCTGACCAGCTTTTCTATGTGTGTGAGGAGATTCCAATTCGGCTCTCCTGCTTTCTCAGCAATTGCTCTTCGCTTAAGCTAATCTTATAAAGCTATTAGAAAGGGTGTGCTGATTTTGTTTGCAAATTTTTAAATGGAATCACTATATATGGCTTGTAAATATGTAAATGATAGTTTAATATTTTGATGATACTGTGTATAAATTTTGTGGAAAAAAATGTAAGATATAAATTACAATTTATATATGCACATTTATCTTCAGTTTATATTGTTCCTAGGCCATGCAGTACACATATAAGCTTTGTAGAATTGACACAAATTTTAACAGAACATGGAAAACAGGGGTTTTGTACATGAGATGCTTCCTTGACCACAGTTACTGGTGGAGACAGAGTGAAGCACTGAGTCAAGTTTGGGACCAGATACTACTCAAATTTGGTTCAAACCACTGGTGATTTCAATAAGGATGAATGTGACTGCCACCTGTCAGTCACTCCCTGCCCCTCTCCCTTACTATCCATATAGTTTGGAACAACTTTTTCTGGGTTTGTTTTTCTTCTAATGTGTATAGTCGTGCTCTGTTTATGAGTCTTCTGGATGGCATTGAGCTCAACTCTGTCTTTGCTGCTCACAATAGCCACACCATAACTGATCACCTGGATCCCCGTAGCTTTGTCCACCAGATAAGGGATAAACTGGTAAGATTTGAAAGCCTTTATTTCTGGGTAAACTGTCCCTAAGAAGGTTTCTATCCTCTATTTTCTTCGTGGTCTTATCTGCCCAGTGACTTCGGTGAGAAAGAGGTAATACAGAAAGAAAAGATCTCTCTGGGATGAGGGTGGGGACATGCCAGAGGGTTAAGCTACATTCTATGGGCAGTGTATTCTCTTATGCAGTATCAAGAACAAGGTAATTTGTGGGAAGAAACCTCCAAGACTCTATGGATAGTCCAGTACAGATTGTAGAACCACTAGGGCACTTGGAAAATGGAGAAGCATATGTAGAAGGATAAAGGCAAGGAACTGTAAGGAGGACAATTGAGTTGTAGGAGGTTAGAGGGGAGGGGGCGTGGGGCTCTGTAGGACCTACTACATACAGGCAGGAGGCCCTGTGTTTGCAGTGACTAACACAGCGCATTAACCCTACTAATACTGCCTATCACAGTGCAGCCAAACACACCTAAATGATGAGAGGATGCAGGAGAAGCTGACACACTTGTGATGAGCAAAGGCCTTGAGCATAATGAAGAAGCTTCAGGGAAGATACTTGCAGAAAACACATTTCTGAGATTATGAACTTATTCCCCTAAAAATGGCAAGATGGGTAAGGCTGCAACAAGGGAAAGACACAAATAGTGACAGCATGGAGGACAGACACAGCCCTATTCCCAGAGAGGTGCTAAGAGAACTGATGTCCAAACACCTATGCTATGATTCATTAGTCTTGGGAATAGGTGTAATTTACTAGAACTCCAAAGCCCATGTTCTGAATGTTGGAGGCCGAACCAAGAAATTCCTGAAAGCCAGCCAAGGGTGTGCTAGAGCTCAGATCCCACTTCAAACACTAACTAGGTCAACTACATAAAGTCATATCTTAGTTAGGGTTTTCCTGCTGTGAACAGTCACCATCATCAATTCAAGTCTTATAAAGGACAATGTTTAATTGGGACTTACTTAAAGGTTCAGAGGTTCAGCCCATTATCATCAAGGTGAGAGCATGGCAACATCCAGGCAGGCATGGAACAAGAGGAACTGGGAGTTCTATATCTTCATCTGAAGGCAGCAAGTACCAGGCAGCTATGATGACGATCTTTAAGACCACACCCACAGCGACATGCCTAGTCAAACAAGGCCACACCTACTTCAACGGGGCCACACCTTCTAATAGTGCCATTCCCTGGGCCAAGCATATACAAAACCATCACAAGTCATATATTGAGCCCTTCCTCCAAAGTTTTGACAGAATGAGAAGCCACCCCACCCTGTCGAGCACAGGTAAAGCACAAGGAAGAAAGGAAATGCTGCTACAAGACCTGAAGAACAAGGGAGAGGACCAGCTTCTCCTGCAGCATTGGGTTCACACTGTAAGATATTTACCTGCAGGTGCTTGTGAGGAAAGAAAGACGTTTCCTATCAGAGAAGCTCACTCCTATACAGGCTAATACACAAAGTGAAAACAACACTTGGCTGGTTCCATGATGCTTAATCTCAGCTGTCAACTAATGGGATCTGAGTCCTCCAGGCATGGCCTTGGGGTTTATTTTGATTAGATTAACTCATGTTGGGAAGACCTGTTTCCTATAGGTACAATCATTCTCTTGGATGGAATCCTGGGCCATATAAGAGGAAGAAAAGTCAACAGAGGACATTCACTCATTTTCCTTTGCCTCTAAGGTTTGGCTGCAATATCACTCTCCCTTATTTTCTGCATCCATCTGCCCCTTCCCAATTATGGGCTCCAAACTCAATTTTCATGGCAAAGTCAACCTTTCCTTGCTAAAGATGTGTCTTAACTAGGGGTTCTATTGCTATGAAGGGACCACCACAACCATGGCAACTCTTATAAAGCAAAACATGTCATTGCGGCTGGCTTACACAGTGTTTTTTGTTTGCTTGCTTGTTTTTGTTTGTTTGTTTTTGTTTTGTTTTGTTTTTGTAAGAGTACTTTATCACTACTTCTGGGAAAGTCAGCCCAACAAAATTTCCAAGGAGAGTTATAACAAAGTATTGGAGAGATCAGCAATTCAAGGCCCATACCTAAGCATAATAAAAGCAATTTACTGCAAACCAACAGCCAATATCAAATTAAATGGAGACATACTTAAAGCAATCCCATTGAAATCAGGGACAAGTCAAGGATGGCCACTCTCCCTATATCTATTCAATATAGTACTCAAAGTGTTAGCTAGAACAATGAGACAACAAAAAGAGATCAAGGGGATACAAATTGGCAAAGAAGAAATAAAGGTATCACTATTTGCAGATGATATGATATTATACATAAGCAACCCAAATACTCTACCAGAGAAATTCTCCAGCTAATAAACAGCTTCAGCAAAGTGGCCAGATATAAAATTAACTCAAATAAATCAGTAGCCTTCCTTTATACAAATGATAAACAGGCTGAGAAAGAAATTAGGGAAACAAGTCCTTCACAATAGCCACAAATAATATAAAATATCTTGGGGTAACTCTAACCAAACAAATGAAAGACAAATTATGGCAGTAACTTCAAGTCTCTCAAGAAAGAAATTGAAAAAGATCTCAGAAAATGGAGAGATCTCCCAAGCTCATGGATTGGCAGGCTTAACATAGTAAAAATGGCCACCCCACCAAAGGCAATCTATAAGTTCAATGCAATCCCCATCAAAATCCCAACACAATCCTTCAAAGACATGGAAAGAACAATTCTCAAATTCATCTGGATAGGCAAAAAAAAAAAAAAAACCAGAATATTGAAAACAATTCTTAACAATAGAAGAACAGCTGGTAGAATCACCATCCTTGACCTCAAGCTTTACTACAGAGCAAAAGTGATAAAAACTGCATGGTATTGGTACAGAGACAAACATGTTGATCAATGGAATAGAATTGAAGACCCAGAAATAAAACCACACACTTACAGACACTTGATCTTTGACAAAGAAGCCAAAAACATACAATGGAAAAAAGAAAGCATCTTCAATAAATGGTGCTGGTTTAACTGTCTGTCTGTCTATCTGTCTGTCTGTCTGACTGTAGAAAAATGAAAATAGACCCATACACAAAGCTCAAGTCCAGGTGCATCAAAGGACCTCAACATAAAACCAGATATAGTGTATCTAATAGAACAGAAAGTGGGAAAGACCCTTGAACTCTTGGAACAGGGGGAAATTTCCTAAACAGAACTCCAATGGCTCATGCTCTAAGATTAAAAATTGATAAATTGCAAGATGACCCCTGTTGTTAAATTAGGCAAGGCTGAAAGAAGCTGAGGAGAAGGGTGATCCTGTAGGAGGATGAGCAGTCTTAATTAATCTGGACTCCCGAGATCTCTCAAACACTGGACCACCAAACAGACAGCATACACCAGCTGATATGAGGCCACCGACACACATACATACAGTAGAGGGCTTCCGGGTCTGTGTTCATTCAGAGGTGATTCACCTAACCCTCAAGAGGCTGGAGACCCCAGGGAGTTTAGAGATCAGGTGGAGTGGGGGGTAGGGACATCCACATGGAGGCACAGGGGTGGGGTGGGGAGGAAGTATGGGATGTGGAACAGTCAGAGGGTGGACAGGGAATAATATATGGAGTGTAAAAATAATTAATTAATTAAAAAAAAACCCAAGAGTCCCACACTTGGGTGTTAGGAGTGGCAGTGGAGGAAAGGTCTGAGTGTTCCGGGAAATACAGCCTCTAAAGAACTGAGCCAGAAGCACATCACACTCAAACTCACCACTGTGAACTAGTGTACACTTGAAAGAGAAAATGCACAGAAACTTCAATATTTCTCTGTCCTTAATGACCTTTTCCACCCCCTTTGTCTCCCAAGCACAAGTTGTAAGGTGACTACTCCTAGGGCTGTCCCTCAATGGACCTGACTAGGAATGCCTTTATCTAATTCAAATTTCATCCTCATTCTTGAGACTTTCCACATCTGTGTCATCCATATCTGGAATAAACTGGCTGACATGCAGCCCAGTCGTTTGTGCCTACTGCGGGAGAAGCCAGGAGTAGTCGTACAAGGTAAATCTCAGGTTTCCTCTGGTTTGCCATTAGTTAATGAAAAGCAAAGATGACAGTTAACTGCATCTTTAAATTCTGTGTATTTCTACTGATGAACTAGATAAAATAACAATATTCACATATTAAAAACCACAGCAAAACTTTTACATAGATTTATGTAATTGAACAGAATTCGTGAATTCCCACTGTACCTTCTGTTGTGACAGGTGCTGTTTCTTTGGAGGTGCCAGGGAGGACTACAGGTCTTCTCAGTTTAATGGGGGCCACCACTCGCCTTCGAGAAAATTTCTTTAAGATTGCAGAAACTGGGAATACATTCATAGGAAGAGTTATGCCAGCTTCATGGCAAACACACAGAGGACACTGAGAAGGGTTGAGTGTACATTTGACTGTATTTCTTTTTAGGTAAGTCACTGTAATTAGAATGGCACTGCAGGAAGATCACTGAATTATTGTACAATTTACTGAACATCACATGACTATGTAGATAAAAAATACTATGTACCACATGATGTTGTAGGTAAAGTCTAAATTAATTCAGGTGCATCAACAGAGAAAGAGGCACAACCTGATTACATGTTGTTGGTATAGTGCCGGATAGGCAGCATTCAAATCCCATTTAGAGCATCACAACACAGAGACGTACATTCCTGCATTCCCTCTGTGATCACATCATTGTGCCAGTAAACTTGAAGTTTCATAAAGACCCACAGAAACCTTTCTGGTGTACAAGATAAGCATACAGTGCTAAATCACAGTGAAAAGCACACGACTGCACACGTGCTCTGTGGTGTTGTGGAATGTGAGGATAGTCCCACTAGACAGCAAGGATGAATCCTGAGCAGGAAGTGACTGACGTATGACAGTGCCAGTGGCTGTTTGCTTTACATTTTTTTGCCTATCCAGATTATTTGACAGCTTATGCAGAATATATTATATCACTGTAGTTTGGAAGGTAAGGAGAATACACCTCCTCTGGTTTTTTAATCCCTGGGCACTGTATTAGTTTTAGCCATGCTGCTCTGGCCATACTCCCTAACAGAAATAAACAAAGAAATAGATAGTCTGCCTTTGATTTCTGACTCAATAGATGAATTTCCAAGTTGTAGAAGGGCTCTGAACCAGCAAATAGAATAGGTCCTTTCTCCAGTGTCTTCTGCCTGTCAGGTTCCTCTCAGCCAGTAACCATCAAATACCCACACCAAGAGGCAATTTATGTTTGCATGTCTTCTGTGATGCCTCAGACTCCAAGTCATTCTAAACCAAGTTGCCACGTGAAGGTTGGACAAAGAATGTGGTCAAACTTGTGTAAATCCTCAACATGAGTTGATGTGAGATGTGTATGTGGCTACCCAAGGAATGAGTGTCCATTGGGTCTGCTTATTGTTTCCTCATCAAAAATTTTAATAAAATATTTTCTTAATTGAGAATTTCTTAAAATGCATTTTGATCCTATTTATTCCCACCCTACATCCCAACTCCTCCTGGTTCCATTTCTGTCTCTCCACTCCTTACCTACTTCTAGTCCTTTTCAGGACTTGTGAAGGAATACAAGCACACAGCCTGGCCTTGCATGGCCCTGATGAAGTTTGAGCACCATCTTGTAGCTAAACTGTATTATGATTTCTTAATTTATAAATTTTTGACTAGAAAGTAGTCTGGATAATTGAGGTCTTTTTCTTGGGAAAAAAGATTTAGACATGCCTTGGTGAACAAAGACCCCTTTTGAAATAAAGGAATCACAGTTGAACACAGAAACCACAGACACATGGCCATTATTTATGACCTAGAATGCTGCTTCCTTTAAAAAACACAACAACAACAACAACATCATCAATAAGCAGCTTAGATCACAGTTCTCCATCACACAAAAGACAAAGTATTACACAATTACCATCTAAAATGTGTCTTAGAGAGAAATTCCATAATACATACCACATCTTCGTTTTTTCGATGTTGCCTGTAATTGAAAATGAAATATTTGAAAGCTTAGATCCTGTTGAGTAGTGCCTACTAAAGTCTTTGGTCTTTCCATTGACATTTTCTAGTTGCAGTCAAGATAGAAAGGAGCAGTCAAGTGGAGATTATGTTAATGGATCCATTATTTAGTGATGTAACAGAAGAGCTGGAACTCTGTACTTCGTGAAAAAGACCTTTCACATGTTTTTTCATGCTTCAAAGGCAGAGTCTGGCCTCTATGGAAAATTCCCTAAACTATATCGCATACCATCTGTGAAAACTTGTATTTTTCATTAAGAAGTTTTCTGTTTCTGTGACCTATGTTAGAAATAATTTAAGTGTATGCTCCAGGGTTTGATGTGTTGAATGAAGCTCCATGTGCCGAGGATGTGCATATTAAATGCTCAGCCAGTGAGATCTTTAAAACATGAGAAACTTTAAAAAGTCATATACCTGATCAGTGTCAGGATTGATTTGTGATACCCACTGAACCATAAGGGGACCATTAAAGTAAGTTTTCTAGATGAGAGAAAGAAAAGGCCTTCTTACCTCTGCCATTTTCACTGGTCCTTTCCCCTTGTCCACTGGCAAAGCTGCACCATCAGAGCATTCAGCTACCACTAGGGGGACAAGAAGTGAACAGTGCTGCTTATTGTTTACACTGGGCTTTACTTGATGTGGGTAAAAGTGTAGGAGTTTAATTCATGTTACTAAACCTGATGAACAATATGGTTCTGCTGCTGCTGGACTGTTTGCTCATAAGGCAAGTTAAACAGAGGGAAGACCTAAAGACAACCAAGGATGTACCTGTCCATGTGGTAAAGGTCTGATTCAGATGCCATACTAAGATTTAACAGCTTTTCCTGTCATATTGTATCTGAGAAGGGTCTGTTCAGTTCTCTCCCAGTGATCTTGTCAGTCTCAAGAGCTTTGTGAGGGAGAGACATTTAGTGAATACAAAAAGACCTAGTTATCCCAGGGCTGAGGATGGGGACATGGCTGGGGTTAGGCCACACTGTGTAGACAGTGTGTTCTAGTACACAATGTCAAAAATAAGGTAACAAGAAACGGGATCACAGGACAACATGGCAATTACCAAAGAGGAGGAAGTGGATAGAGAAGAATAGGGCAAGAAGTAATAAGAGGAAAGACTGAAAAGGGAGGGAGGTAAAAGCAGAATCCTGCGTCTCAGACACACGTGGTTCACAATCTGTTGATAGACAATGTTCATTAAGCCTATAAGCATTACTGAAATTTGGTACCAAACCACTCTGCATACTGAGAGAATCCAGGAGAAGCAGATATCCTGAGGGGTTTAGGCTATAAGCCTACTGAAAAACTATAGTGAAGCCATTTTGAGGAAAAAGACTTAGATTATAACTACATGTACACATGGGTCAGACCATGCCAAGAGTGAGACACTCAAGTAGTGACAGCGCACAGACAGGCACATCCTGTGGTCAGATAGGTGCCTGGGGCTGAATCCCAGGAGTCAATATCCTTTATCTTGAGGAACATAGGCAGTAATATAAGGGAAATCTTGAAACCACCCTGTGCAGAAAAAAACCAAAGATGGGCCAGAATACAGACATTTTCTCTCCCGTTAAGTCCAAGGCAGATGACTACCTATAACCACCGTTGACTCAATCACTTACTATGCTAGTCAAATTAAGAAGCATAGGCTGTTCCAAGCTAAAGACATACATACCAAAAAGACCCTACTCTAATAAAACCAAGGAGCTACGGGGACAGAATTTGCTTATTTTGCATCATAAGGACCATAGTAGAAGTGGTCATTTGTGTGCACAGAACGCTATCCACCAGCATAGAGATTGGCTCTACCATAGAATAAAACCACAAAATGACCATCATAGTTTGTGGGTACTGTGACCATTAATGTCACTAGTCAAGCTGACAAGATCCAGATCCCCAAACACATCGGCAGGATGTTACCTTGAGGTGATAAACTGAGGTAGCAAACTGGGCCACTGTTAGTGCCACCGTTCTTCAGGCTGACATCCTTGACTGTCCAAGAAGGTGAGCTGGACATAAGCACTCTGTTTCTTTCCTCGTGTTGCACGGAATCTCTGCCTGAAACTCCTACAACTATGGTTCTCAGCAAGTCTGCACTCCATACTCAATCTACTGTGCTGAAGCAGACATTCCTTTTCACTACAAACTGGGACAGTGCCTTTGGCACAGCTAGACTGAAAAGTGCTAAGTGTGAAAGACTGCCTTCAAATCACAGAGCCAGAAGCCAAATATACACAACCTGACAGGGATCACCTTGTTGCCTTTGAAAGAAAAAGAAACCCTTCTACCCCTCCTGCCATTTCCCTGTTTCTACTCTTCTTTCCCATTCCCTTAAGCCTCCCAAGCACAGGGTGTAGCACACCACTCCAGGGACCCACAGCCAAGGGGTCAGACCAGAAATGCTGTGATCTAATTCCAAGTCTGTCTTCATTCTCCACACTTTTGATAATCACAGGGTCACTCTTGAGACAGTTGAGATTAAATCCATCCACATTTCAAGTGTCTGTGAACAGGTTATAGAGAGGGTGGCTCAACTATTCCTGTCTGCAGCAGGTGAAGTGACAGTGACGCAGACAGGACTGAGCTCATTTTTCCTCTCTTTCTCATTACTCAATGAGAACAAACAGTGAGTCTTATATCCATTTTTAAATTCTGTGGTTGAATCTCAACTAATGAAATATGCAAATTAACAGTATCTACATAGAAAAGTACTAATATATTCACAGTTTTACATGTATCATAACAGTAGGCTCTGTAACTATGAAACATGATTCAGGCTTTCATTTCCACTGTACCTTCTAGGTTGTTTTGTGGTTTTCCTTCACAACTTGTATCTATAAAGTCACATTCTTGAGCATCCATTGGGAGGAGACTGCCCCTCCGACACTTGTTTCTCAAGAACGGAATCCCTGGGGATGCATTCACAGAGACAATGACGTCAGCGTCATTGCAGAAAAACAGAGGAAATCAGCAATGGTTTTGTGTTGGTACCTTCCACCTCATGACCATTCTTCAGGCACCATCATCAGAGCTACAGTGGTATTTTGGGAAGATCACAGAGTGCATTCTACACACCAGCATGCATTACACTGATGGTGAAGGTAAGTCAATACTTCATGTCAGTGTGACCATGTACAGAGAAGAGAACCAGTGCTCTCTTATGTTAGTGCTGTACCTGGTAAACAGAATCCATATCACTCTTAGGTGATGCAAAAAAAGTGAAATTTATATACTCATTCACTCCTGTGTGGTTTCACTAGGATGCTTAATATTTGACTCCCTATGAGGCTTCATTGCAAAATATGAGTGCAAAGTACATATGCACTATAATATATATGTATATATATACATATATATAGGATGTAATTTATATAGTATATTTTGTTCATATATATATGGAAATTTATATAGTATATTTTATTTATCTTTAGTGTAATTTATGCTCTCTCTCATTTCTGAGTTGTGTTCACTATGATGTTATACATAGTTATACATCCTATGACAATTCTCAGTAAAAAGGATATGGATATGCAAGTATATATTGATTTGTGGTGTCTGTTAAATGATAGAAGAGCCAGCTACATATGAATAAATCTAGGTAGAATGAGGTTCCAGCTGGTTACTCATACACAAGTGTATACACACACACACACACACACACACACACACACACACACACACACACACAATTATACAAGCTAGCCCTCAAGGAAAAACACTGCTATATGACAGAAGAATGAGTGGCATATGAGTACATCTAGGTAGGGTGAGGTTTTAATTGGTTACTCATTTACAAGTGTATATCCACAGACACACACTCGAATAAGCTATCCCTCAAAGAAGCACTTATATTATAAAATTGTCTTGTGGTGTCTTTTAAATGAGAGAAGAGTCATCTACATATGAATGAATCTAGTGGGGTTTCAGTTACTTACAAATGGAAATAGAGAATGTATTTATATTTTTTCATGTAAGGTAAATATATTTATTTCTATCTAGCTTTCCATACATTTGTATACTTTATACATATTCCACGTAGGACAGTACAGAAAGTTGTTAAGAGAATGTGATACTCATTTTGTATGTTTTGAAGCAAGGAAGGACTAAGCTTTGGTGACTCAAGTCTTGTGATTCCAATTCTTTCTTTTTAATGTATTTATTTTCCCTGTTTACCTAAGAAGCTATAGGAGGGCCCTAGCTTAGGAGAAATATGTGGTCTTCCTCTAAGAACTTCAACCTGACAGGTGCCTCTCAGTGAGTGATTCAGATGACCACATTGAGATATTTTCTAAAAACTGCTCAGTTTCAAAGTTACTCAAGACCAAGTTGTCACATGATGGTTGGGCTGAATAGAAACTTCCTTTCAACTAGCCAAGCCTGGACATGTCCTCAACATAGACTGACAAGAACAGCAGCCTGGTGCATTGGTAATATAATAGGCAGTGTGTGCTCATATCACTTGGTAGGTGACATCTTCATTGCCCATCTATGTGGCCTTTCTTAGTTTCTGCTTAGATATTAGTACTGACTGCAGGGCAGTGAGAGTGCACCATACCTGGTCATGCCTCCCTCACCAGTCTGACCTTCTCTGTTTTCTAAATTTTTTTGTGGGGGGGGGAAGGTGTCTATTCTAGTCTAGCATGTAATTCAGTCTACAGAAAAGAATGTCCTTGAACTTGTGTTTCTCCTTGCTTCACTTTACTAGGATAAGTATTAATAGAATTGAGCCATCTTGGGCACATTTTATGCAGAACTAGGATACAAGCTTTGGGTCCTGACATGCTAAATAGGTACTGAGACAACTGGGCTGAAACTCCAGGCCATATTCCAATAGCTCCCTTTAATCAAACCACAGCATAGCAAAGTACCGAAACTGTAGTTGCACTATGCAGAAAACACTTGAAATAATATTGAGTTTCATGCTTCACTGCTAAAAATATGTGTCTACTCAGTATTAACACTCAGAATGTGGAGACTGACTATCACTCAGAGATAAAACTCTTGGAGCATAGAGTGGACCTGACTGTTAAAGGTATATTCTCTTGGGTGTGGTAGTGTAATCCCTTAATAAGTAACAGCACTCAATAGGCAAAGGCAGGTGGAGCTGTGTGAGATGTGGGCCAGAAAGTTACACACACACACACACAAACACACACACACACACACACACACACACACACACACACCTGTCTCATGAACTAAAATTTCCTAAATTCCCTAAAGAATGAGATAGCACTGATCAATCTCTAGGTGGTGACTAGAGTTTTTACTTGACCATGTGCCTAAAATGGTTTGCCATTTGTCCATGCTAATAAGGTCTATCCCTTAAGCCTTTCTCTTGACTTTATTACAATGAACCATGGGAAACCCAGTTGGGATACATCCACTCTACATTTCTGTTCCCATGCACTGTGTTTCATTTTTAGGCCCTGTCACCTGAAAATAAGTATGTGTGCTTCTATACCTTTCAAAACTGACTGTCTGCTGCCTGGTAAATGACACAGTCTAAGACTTCTCCCCACTATAGCAGTCAGGATAATACTTGAGATCCTTATAAATTTGATATCTTGCAGGAAAATCCTAAAAGCAGTAACTCTTTCATAGGGATTATTGTACCTTGATGAACTCAATGACCACAGATATATCCATAAGTTTTTTCTTCTCCTTTTTGTCAAAACATTCTCTCTCTCTCTCTCTCTCTCTCTCTCTCTCTCTCTCTCTCTCTCTCTCACACACACACACACACACACACACACACACACACACACACACGAACCAAAATTTTAATTATCAGTTACCATCTTAGATCACAGAGTTGCATCAGACAAAACACAACTACTGTTTACAACAATTCTTATCTTAGTAATTCCACAATACGTACTATGTTGGCTTCTTTTAGAAGCTACCTGCAATTGAGAAGGAAAAATACATTATATTCCATAATCATGCAGGGTAATATATGCAAATGGTTTTGATACATGTGTTGTAATTGCAGTAAGGATGAAAAATCACAGTCAAGTGATGACTATATTAATGGATACATTATTAGTGGTTGCCACAAATATATAGAGTGTTGTAAATGTGACAAAACCAGTATCTTTCATACTTTTTCTGATTCATAGGTAGATCAAACAAACATGTTTGGCCTCTAGAGGGCCCCCAAACCTACATCACGTATGAAAACTTGTATTTTCAGTAATCCATATTCTATTTCTACTGCCCAGGGTTTAGAGCTAACTTGAGTACATGACCCAACGTTTGGTGCATAAGAAACCTACGGTATCTAGCATGTGGGTAGAGAGTGCTCAGTTTGTATATTCTTTCAAACATGAGGACTAGGATAAACTGGAGAAACCCACTTGAAAGCGATTAGCCTCATAATTCAGGACATAACGTTGCACCACATTGTGATGTATTGAGATAAGACCAAGTTGGCACAGTTCCTCCATTCCATCCTCTTCCTAAGTAAATGCTCTAATCCCCATGATGCTTCTGGCTAGTGTCATGACTCCAATGTGATACCCACTGATATATAAGGGAACCAATGAGATAAGCTTTATACCTCAGAGGAAGGAAAGCCCGTCTTACCTTAACCCTACGCAGTGGTGACTTTTCCTCGTCCTCTTCTGAAGTTGTACCGTCACCATGTTTAGCTAGCAGTAGGGGAACACAGAGTAACTGTCAGCTCAGGGCACGGCTTATTTACTTGATGTGGGTAAAAGTGAATGGATTTGGTATATGTAACTAAATATAGGAAACGAGGAGGTTGGGATAAAGCTGGGCTGTCTTCTCGGAAGGGAAGTAGAGGCAAAGAAAGGATTTGGAGAGAAATTGTTGGGAACAAGCAAAAGAAACTTGCCCCAAGTACTGTCATTTTTTTTTCCAGAACATAATGATTTTTCTATACCACAACACCCATTTTTCATCCTTTGTTCTCCAAAACACAATGGCTGTTTCTAACTACAGAGTAACAAGTGGATTGGATTGGTAATACTGTAAAACCTATATTCTGTATCAGTTTACATAAGGAAAGCCTTTATCCCTAAATCGTTATGGTAGAAAATGTAACCATAACTTAGCACAGATGCTCTTCATTTGCAACCTCAAATACTCTGACATTCTGGCTGTGGGGGTCACAGTTCAACTCCCAAGTCTGTTCTGTGTCCCTGATCACTGAGTAGCAGCTTGATTACAAAAGGATTTGTCATCAGCTTTGACCTGGTTTTTGAGTTGTGATGGATCTAAGCAGACACTATGGTAAAACAAGGAACAGAATTTGCTCTCTAGGAAATGATAATCTAAAGCAATTTGAAGGAATCTGTTTCATAATGTAACAATAAAATAAATCTTTCAAAAGCTTTTTTTAATATTTCTTATATTTGGGAGGCTCAGTAACTGTCTGTCCATCCAGCAGAGGTGAACCTTTTGTACCCAGTTCTTTCAGTAAACCGTATAGGTTCTGGGCTCAAATTCCTGTCTTCAGTCTTTACAGCAAGTACCTTACTGGTGCCACAACACAAATCTTATGATAAAAATCGGAGATAACAGTTCCTGAGGTGACTTTTGAGCACAGGACAATCACTAGTCCCTCTTCAGCCTTTGCTGCCACCAGCAGTCTTTTACCTTTGTTCATAGAGTAAAGGTCTAACCCAGATGGCCTAATGACACTGCCTTTCCTGGCATGCTTTCCTTGAGAAAGCTTCTTTTCTGTTCTCTTCCAGTGATCTTGTCAGTCTCATGAGCTTTGTGAAGAAGAAAGATTTAGTGAATAGAGAAAGACCTAATATATACCCCAAGCCAAGGCTGGAGACATGGCTTGGAGTTAGGCCACACTGTGTGGACAAAGTTTGCAGCATGAACAATAATGCAACAGTGGAAAGGGATCACAGATGCTTCCATGGTTGGCAGACATATAGTCCAGTGTCAATATGGCAACCAGGAAAAATGAGAAGTGGCTGGAGAAGGATGGGGTAAGAGGTAATAAGAGGGAAGCCTGAAAAGGTGGGACTAGAAGTTGAATCCTGTATCTCTGACTCAGAGTTCAGAAGCAGATAGACAATATGCAGATACAGTCTATAAAAGGCCAAAACCAAGTGCGAAATGGGAGAATACAAAAAAAAAGCAAACATACTTCTGAGGAGCCTAGGATGTGAACCTATAAAAAAAGTTTAGTGAAACTACTAAGAGGACAGACATTCCTTAGATTTTAATCTCATCTCCCCAGAAAAGATGGGAGAGGTCAGACCACGTTAAGAATAAAAGACTCGAGTAGTGACAGCAGAGAGGAAAGAAATATCCTATGGCAAGATGGGTTCCTGAAGACCTGATCTGCAAGAGTTGGCATCTTTTATCCTAAGAAACATTGGCAGTGTGTTAGGAGAACACTTAAACCCAGCCTCTGCATCTTGGAGGCTAAACTAAGGATGCCACTTAAAACCCCAAGAACAGGCCAGTTGTATACCTTTTCTCCTGCATTAAGTCAAAGGGTCCTAGATGAATGTTGGCCTCTAACCTCCCTTGACTCAGTCACTTAATATGCTACTCAAATTGAGGAGTATAGGCTGCTACAAGCTAAAGACATACATTAGGTCTTTGTCAGGGCACTGCTAGTGTTTCAGGGAGGTCATGGTAGAGAATCCTATTAGCTATTTGGCAGTCTAATCTGTGGTTGTCCTTTAAAGTGGGACTAAATGGTCACATGGGGACCAAGAACGCATTACTACTACAAAAAAAAAAAAAAAAGAAAGAAAGAAAGAAAGAAAGAAAAATACCCAGAAGACCACAGGAGCAGGATCTCCATCCCACATCATCGAGATCACAGTGAATATATAGGTCATTTGAGTGCACAGGAGAGGATTGTATCTCACCATCAATACTGGTTTACCCTAAGATAAAAACCCACAGGTACCATAACAGCGTGTATGTGGTGACATTTTATCTCACTTGGATCTTATCTGAATCTTATCTCAATTGGATAAAATCGAGATCGCCTGGTTATGCCTGTGGAACTTTATCTTGTGGTGATAAACTGAGGTAGCAAACTGGGCCACTGTTAGTGCCACCGTTCTTCGGGCTGACATCCTTGACTGTCCAAGAAGGTGAGCTGGACATAAGCACTCTGTTTCTTTCCTCGTGTTGCACGGAATCTCTGCCTGAAACTCCTACAACTATGGTTCTCAGCAAGTCTGCGCTCCATACTCAATCTACTGTGCTGAAGCAGACATTCCTTTTCACTACAAACTGGGACAGTGCCTTTGGCACAGCTTCCATGGAGATCTGTTAACCACAGTGGTAGCCAGGCTTGGCCATTTGGCACAAACTGACATAACTGAAAAGTGCTAAGTTTGAAAGACTGCCTTCAAATCACAGAGCCAGAAGCCAAGAATACACAACCTGACAGTGGTCACCTTGATCCTGTTGAAAGAAAAAGAAACCCACAGAAACCTCCTACCCCTCCTGCCATTTCCCTGTTTCTACTCTTCTTTCCCATTCCCTTAAGCCTCCCAAGCACAGGGTGTAGCACACCACTCCAGGGACCCACTGCCAAGGGGTCAGACCAGAAATGCTGTGATCTAATTCCTAGTCTATCTTCATTCTTGACACTTTTGATAGTCACAGGGTCACCCTTGAGATGGGTGACATTCAATCCATCCACATTTCAGGTGTCTGTGAACAGGTCATAGAGAGGGTGGCTCAACTGTTCCTGTCTGCAGCAGGTGAAGTGACCGTGACGCAGACAGGACTGAGCTCATTTTTCCTCTCTCATTACTCAATGAGAACAAGTGGCAAATTTGAAATCTGTTTTTAAATTCTGTGTTTGAATTTAACCTAGTGAAGTATGCAAATTAACCTCATCTACAGAAGAAAAGGTTTCTAAGCTGGTCATGTTTGTTTTCCTTGTATCATACCTTATGATCTACAACAACTGGATATAATTTAATAAAATTATTCTATTTCCTCAGTACCTTTTGTTTCATTTTGTGGTTTTTGTATAGATGAGGAAGTTGGGGCTTGATGTTCTTCAGCTTCCATGGGAACAACAGGATTCTTGTGGTGGATATTTCTTACGATTGTAAATACTTGGAATGCATTAACAACAGAGACAGGTTATGTTAGCTTCAAAACAAAACAAAACAAAAAAAAAAACAAAAACAACAAAAGCAATCAATAACCAAACCAAAAACCCAGCAAAAAACATTAATGGGTTTATGTTTGTACGTTCCATCTCATGACCATTCCTCAGGCACCATCATCAGAGTTACAGTGGAGCTTTTGAAAGATCACTCAGTCACTGTGCACACAAGCATGCATTACACTGATGGTGTGGGTAAGTCATAACTTCATGTCAGTGTGACAATGTACAGAGAAGAGCACCAGGTCTCTGGTATGTTCACTACAGCGCTATATATTTGATACCCTATTAATCTTAGTTCAAAACAAAATTGTATATGGGTATACAATTACACACACACACACTCACACACACACAAAGCTAGCCCTCAAGGAAAAGCACATAGAATTGCTTTGTGGTGTCTATTAAATGACAGAAGACTTATCTACATATGAATGCATCTAGGAAGCATGAGGTTTCAGTTGGTTTCACATGGGCAGCAGAGAATGTATTTATTGTCCCTATTTATCTAAGAAACTATGTGTGGTCTTTCTCTAAGAACTTCAACCTGACTGGTGCCTCTCAGGGAGTAATTTGTTGATCAGATGACCACATTGAGATATTTTATAAAAACTGCTCAGTTTCAAAGTTACTCAAGACTAATTTGTCACATGATGGTTGGGCTGAATAGAAACTTCCTTTCAATTAGCCAAGCCTGGACATGTCCTCAACATGAACTGACAAGAACAGCAGCCTGGTGCATTGGTGATATAATAGGCAGTGTGTGTTCACATTACTTTGTAGGTGACATACTCACTGCCCACCTGTATGGCCTTTCTTAGTTTCTGCTTAGATATTGGTACTGACTGCAGGGCAGTGAGAGTGCACCATACCTGGTCATGCCTCTCTCACCAGTCTGACCTTCTCTGTTTATAAAATTTTTTTTTCGGGAAAAGTGTCTATTCTAGTCTAGCAAGTAATTCACTCTACAGAAAAGAATGAACTTGAACTTGTGTTTCTCCTTCCTTCACTTCTCTAGGATAAGTATTAATAGGATGAAGCTATCCTGAGAACATTTTATGTAGAACTAAGATACAGACTTTGGGTCATGGACATCCTAAGCATGGTCTGACAATGACACAACTGAGCTACTTCATATTCTCACACTAGTTTCCCTTAATCAAACCACAGTGTAGCAAAGTGCTAACACTATAGATGAACTATGCAGAAAACACTTGAAATAATGATATTGAGTCATGTGGTTCGCTGCTGAATATATCTTCTCAGTATTCACACTTAAAATGTGGAGACTGACCACTACTGAGAGGAAAGTCTCTTGGAGCATAGAATGTACCTCCCTTTTGTATGTGTATTCCATGGAAGTGGTAGTTTACTCCTGTAGTCAGAGGCAGAGTAACCCTGTCTCAAAAGAAAAACAAACAAACAAACAAACAAATAAAACCAAAGCAAAAATATCATATATATTTTTTTTAAAATTGGATAGCAAAGATCAGTATCTAGGTGGTGACCAGAGTTCTTAGTGAATGCTTTGCCTTAGCTGTTTTGTTCTTTGTGTTCATGCTAAATAGTGTCAATCCTTTAAAGCTTTTCGCCAGGTTTTACTAGAAGGAACCAACCAAGCCTAGCATGACCTCCGTTCATATACATGTAGCCAGTTTCAATGGAGCACAGAGTCAGTAATCTGCACAAAAACATGGGCTTTTCTTTCATCCTTGTTCATGTCTGTAGGCAGGTGAATTACACTGCCCAGGTCTTCTGAGCACTGTGGTAGTCCCAGCAGTCTTTGGGATTCCTGTAGCTTTGAGTTATTACAGGCTGATGCTAGAAAACTGGAAAGTCTTCCCTGTTTTTATTTTTTACGCCCTCTGTTGGGTTAAATCTAATGCTGCACTGCATATCTAAAGATCTCTGTCACTTACTCTGAATCTTGGTTTATTCATCTGCCTAGAAAAATGCAAATCAACCTACCACATGTGGCTGTGGCAAACTTTAAACACATGAGTAAATTGTCTATTCTGACTTTTTTTCAAAACTTTTTCTCTGTAGATTGAGTTGAGTAACTTGGATATCTGTGTAGATAAGATAGGTTTAGAGGCAGCCTCGTGAACAAAACAACAAACTAAAGAGGTCACAGCTGTACACACAGGGCTACAATTTCTCACTTCAGGCATCACTTTTTTTAAGAACAAACATCTGATTTTTCAATCAATACAAGCTGATTTGCTCACTGTGGTGCAACCAGACAAAAGACAAGCAGTATTAACACAATTCATATCTAACACATGTCTTCAGCGACTGCAGGATACATACTGTTCCGGCGTTTTCTGGAGCCCACCTGTAACATACAGGAAAGAAAACACTTAAGAGACTTAGATGATGCTCAATCCTGTTTGTACAACTCTTTGGTTCACCTCTTGACAGGACATAATTGTACCAAGTTTGTCGAGCTAATCAAATCTCTTACTAATCTACTGACTCTTACTGACTATTAGAGACTCAGGGGAAATGTTCCGTATTAGTATATTATGTGATACTGACACAGAATACCTCAAGATGCCTACTTTGTGACAAAAACTAGAGTGTTTCCCATATTTACTGACTAAGTGCCACATCAGGCAACCTTATGCATTGGCTTCTACTGAAGGTTAGCTGAGTTACATGACAATATGGTGAAGCTAACACCTATTTAGTGATACTATCCCCTTTTGGGATGCACGCCAATCATTTGCATGCATCCTTATGTCTTAAGTTCTTGGCACCTGAACATGCCATGCTAGGACATATGATGCTTCCTCTACATCCATCTTTGGGGAACATAATCAGATTCAACCTAAACCACAGGCTCTAGAAGCCATAAAAGGAGTAAACGCTTATGTAAACATTCAAGTCTACATGAATGATATGCCTGCCACCTTCTGAGTGAAATTTACATACTGGTATTGAAGGCAGAATATTATTGTCCAGAAGACAGTCTGCCCTGACTCAAAGTCACTACCTGATACAGTTCTAATAAATCCCGATCTGATATAATTACATTTCCTTTTCCTCCTAAATAAAATATTTAATACATGAAACACTTAATCAACTTTACTTTTTCAAGTGTGCTATAGTCATAAACACATGCGGGAATCATTAAAGTAATTTTCTCTTATATAAAGGAAGAGGGCTTCTTACGGTCAGTGAGGATTTTGTCCGAGGACGGTCATCAGTTGAGAAGGGTGTGTCAGTACATTCTTGAGGTAGGACTAGAGGGACAGAAAGTCACTGTCAGCTCATGGCACCACTTATTTACACAAGCATTTTGACATCGATAAAAGTGTACTGAGGCAGTACATGTGATTAGATTCAGTTAGGCTACTACTGGGCTGTCTTTCCTGATGGTGAGTATAGGCAAAGACTAGAAAACTAAAAAGCTTTTTTTCCCTTTTTTTTCCTTTTGCTTTCTAGAGGACGGGAATATAAAGCAACATAAGGGTCTATGGTTTAATATGTAACTACCTAGTGCATGGATTCAGTTTGGGAGGGAGCACATCCAAGGGCAACTGTTGGTATCTAGTTATGCCTTCTATTATTTGGGGTTCTGGGGTTAGAGACAGAATATCAGGTGCAATGACAAGCACCTCTACTATCAAGACATCTCATTCTCCTCATTAAAATAAATGTCACGATGAAACCACATATGATCATCCTTCCCTTTAAGCATTTTGAAACCCAAAAGGACTGAAGAATCTCTTCATCACATCTCACAAGCATATTTCAACCTCCATCAGTTGACACATTCTGATTCTGCATTCATCATAAACACAGAATTTTAGCTTTTTAACACATACATTTTCCTGGGGAAGTGAATTTAGTATAAGGGACATGGTGTAACTATATTGATCCATTCATCCTTTGACATGCAATAATTTATTGACTTCTGGAAAACAATAATAAGTACCCTGTGCCTTGTTTCTCCTTTTATTCTCATGTGCTTTGTAGCATCCAGATTAAAAAGAACAGTGATAAGGAAGAGGAGTATCTGGATCCTGCTGGCCATTCAAGTCCTCTAACTCAGCTCTATGTGAGAGTTGCTCCAAGGGTAATGGGGGCTCTAAAAACTGGGTAGATATTCTGAGTACTTGTGTCACTCTCCCAGGTTGTGGCTCACAAGGTCTCTGCACTTTTGAGGGTAACATTTGTATTTCCACCAGATATCAATTAAAGATCTCTCTATTTGTAGTTGGCTTTAGGCCAGGTGTGAGGATAAGGATCCCAGTCCTACGCATCTGTGAGCTGACGAGAAGGGCTGGTACTTCCTTGCAATGACTAGGTTGAAATGTGACAGTGGTGTCCTGTGATAAAGTGACCATGGATTTGATGTCATAAAGTAGATAATGCCTAGGACTTCTACAGACTTGAGACATCCTGACGTGTACACTGGAAACCTACCATCTTGGTTAATTAGCTTTTCACAAATATGAACCTCTTTATATTTAGGTTTTGCCCAATTCATCAAGAAAGCTATAGCTCTCTGAAGCAGTGTCAGGATAAATAAACCACATCACACGTGAAAACAGCAGGAAGGGTTAATACATCTTTTCAGCACCATGTTTCTACACGCACAGAACGATTACCTCTGCACACTATTCTTTTTGTTCACCATATACGAACACTATGCTCACGGATTACTGTAAATAATTCCTGACTCTCTAGTTAGTTCACCAGTCTAATTCATCTATTCTCTACTTCATTTGTTGAAATAGTGATCAGTCATCCAGAACAAAATAATCAACTTATTGGGTGATACCTCACTCCAAAGAGATGTGGGTCACAATGTTACCTATTTGTGATGTCTACAATTCAGGATAAATCATAAATTATGGATTTAAATTATTCAATATGGAGTAGGTACACACTCTAAACCTTCACATATGTGGAAAAGACATACCTACATTTTAGTGAATAAATATACCTAATAAGAAAATGACACGGAATGTTTGTTAAAAATGAAAATAGGCACACATTATAGTGGGAGATTTATATCATAATTTATCCCCACCACTGTGAAGCCACTCCTTTTTTCTGAGGTTAATAATTTCAAAACAGAGAACCTTAGTTATTTCTTGGTATGTTTATGATATAGTGTTATGTCTATGAAGCACAATCTTGAGGGAGGAAATACAAATATATATAGACGCATACATACATACAAACACATTAAATTCTAATGTCAAAATATTTTGTAGACTAAAATATAATATATAATAAAACATAATTCTAGAGCCAGGCGTGCTGGTGCATGCCTTTAATCCCAGCACTTGGGAGGCAGAGGCAGGCATATTTCTGAGTTTGATGCCAGCCTGGTCTACAGAGTGAGTTCCAGGATAGGCAGCGCTACACAGAGAAACTCTGTCTCAAAAATAAAATAAAATAAAATAAAACATAATTCTAATAATACAGCAGTTATAAGTATTTACACAAAATATTTTGAGAAATATTAACCAGTCTAGTTGAAGCAAAAGCACTAAATGGCTAGTAATATCATACCTCGGGTATCACAACAGTTACCCATTATACTCAGATTCCAACACTACTATCGCTCTGTAGTTATAGACGTGTACTCTGAGGAAATCTCAAAGTATACTGGCACTCAGCTCTCAGGCCTGAACATAACTAGGTACGGGTCAGCCATAAGTCACAGAGCTTGCATAGTGAACTCATAATCATACCATGACAGCCAACATCTGCTACTTAGGCGAGTCTGCGCATACAAGTTCAGGACTACAGTGTGGGTTATTATAAATACCAATGTTCTTGATCTAAGAACGATCAACTACAAAGTTAGTTTTCTCTCATCTGCTTACATGGTTCTAAAGAACCCTGTTTAGATGCCTACTTCACAAAGGTCTTTTTCAATCTCTTTCTCACACATCAAAATGTGAGCTGTCAGCTACTGCTCCAGGGCCATTTTTGCCTGTCTGCTGCCTTGCTCCCTGCTATGATGGCTATGGATTCTAACTCCCTGAAACTTTAAACTCTAAGTTAAATATTTTCTTTAACAAGCTGACTTGGTCATGGTGTTTTATCACAAAAAAAAAAAAAAAATAGAAAAGTAACTAAGACAGCCCCAACCATGTGTCTATCTGTCCTTAATAGTTCAATTAAAGACATAATTAATGTAGAAAGATTAATTGGAGGTTTCTACCCCACTTTTGATCATTTACCTCCCAAATAAAGACACAAAACTTTTAAATTTATAATAAGCCTTAAAAGCACTAGAGCTGGGCAGATATCCACCCTTTATGCTAGTCAGTCTACTTTCCAGTCAATGATCCTCAGGGACAACTTGCCATGTTTCTCATGGCCCACTCCTTTCCAAATGTCTGGCCCTCATTGCCATGTTCTCACTTTCCACCTACCCCTGCATCTTCCTTCTTCTTCTCTTTTCTCTCCTGGTATTCTCTGCCTCAGACCCCAAGCCCCGCACCTGAAGCCTTGCCTACCTCTCTTCTGCCCAGTTACGAGTTGTCAACCTGTTTATTTAACCAATAGCTTTAAACTAAGGAGCAAGTTTCCATAGCATCACTTGGTATATGCGATGATTTCCTCTTGACCAAGGATCTCCTCATTGCAGCAGCCAGATCTTGGGGACCAGCATTGATCACTACAGTGCATAGCAACAGACCAAACGCCAACACACAATGAATACTGAAAAGCAGAAGAGAAAGAGTAATAAACTCTTTTTAAATTTTTTTTTATTTTTTTTTATTTTTCCAGCTTCAACCCCACTGGACAGGTTTCCATGAAGGTTGCCCGGGCTTCTCTTCTGCATTCCCACGGAGCACCACAAGATGGCACCATATGAAAGCCTGTTGATGTTGGATGTGGTGGTACATTGGGAAGAGGAACAAAGGTCTATTGACTCCTCCACCAAGACCATCCTCAGAATCCTATGAGGTTTAGTTTTAAACGAAGTCCTCTGGGAAACTCTCTTCCTGTCTCTGACGCCTCTTGTGCCCTGTGGCCTGCCTAACTGAGGTGTCTGCCATCTCTTACAGGGAGAGGTTGTGGAGTATGTGGACGACTTTTTAGAGATGGACGAGTCTGTCTAGTCCACAGGGGCTAAGGAACCTCTCTTCCGCGTTCCTCTTTCTTCAAGTGCCTGGGTTGTTGATATCTCACAGCCTTCTCTTCTTAAAGTAAGAAGGAAGCCACCATCTCTCCCTACCAAGGACAAGCCTGACTTCCCCTTGTTCACACTCAGTATTCACGCTTGTCTTCATGGTTACACGTCTTCATGCCTGTCTTTCCCTTCACACATGTGTTCCCTTCATCTAGTCTGTCCTCCTCAAAGTCACGTTCGTCTCCCCTCTGATCCCATGTGTCTCCCCCATGTTCAGAAAGACAGTCTTCTGTGGTCTGCTTTCTCATCCCTGAAGAAAAATCAGTATTATTTTTTAAGTAAGAAAAACACTAAAAGATGATAAATATATTTGGAGAATTTCTTTGGTCTCTCCGTCCTTCCAGACGTTCCTCTCCTTTATGCCACTTGTTAAGGACAAAAGGTGGCAGAAGATAAAGGCTGAGGTTGGGGCCTCAGGGTCACCTTCACTTGGTTCACTCGGCCTAACCTGAGCTCCTCCTTGCTCACAACAACCGAAGGTGGCCTCTGCTCAGTTTCTTGGAGTCCTCAGAATACACCAGGGGTTACAATGTCATTTAATGTGAACAGTACCCGGTTATAAGTCTCAGGGTTAGAAATGATACAGGCCAGGGGTGGATTTAGCTTTCTTTATTCTCCTAAGGCCTGTGGGGTTCCTGTTCCACATTAGGCATTTGACTGACAGCAGAGGTCCCATGCGGAGTCACCAAAGGAAAAGCTGCTTCTGTTAGTTCCTGGTCTGGGAGCTGCAACAGAATACATGACACAAGCGACTTCGGAAGGGTTTGTCTGACTCTCAGTAAGAGGGTGGACTCTATCGTGCTATCATGTCACGGTGGTGGGAGGTCACAGTGGGTGGGAGAGAGGTCACGGTGGTGGAGGTTTCGGGGGAGGGGGGGTCACAGGTGGGGTGGAGTTCACCATGGTGGGAGTTCACACTGGTGGGATGTCACAGTGGGGGTGGGAGGTCACGGAGATGGGAGGTCACCATGGTGAGAAGTGGTGCAGGGTGGATTTGGGAGGGGACGTCATGGCGGCAGGAGTCACAGCAGCTTAAGTTCATGATGGAGGGAGGTCATGGCTGCTGGAGCATCTATCTGTAGGCAGGAAGTAGAACGCTGGCGATAGGCTCACTTCTCTCTATTCCATCTGGGGTCCAGCCCCTAGACAGGCCTAGCTGCATTTACCGTGGGCTTTCCCACCTCAGGTAAGGAAACCTAGAAACCCCGTCTCAGGCCTGGAGTCTCAAGTCTTGGGTGATTCTGGATGTTGACCTTTGATGTTAACCACCCGCCCTGTCCTCACAGCTTGGAGTCTGCAGGAAGAGGAATGCTCATGTGTTTGTAGGAACCTCGGTTTCCTAGTTGTAGGATGCTGACTGGAGAACAAGCAGGGAGGAAGCAGGGAGGAGCAGGGGTTGGAATGAGGTTGACAACCGATCGGGTTGACTGATAAGGTGAGATTGGCCTTGGGGCATCAAGTCTCAGGGTGTAGCGATTGTCGATCTAGGACGCTGCAGGGAGACCTGTAGGAGAGGCATGGACCCAGGACCTAGGAGGGAAGGCTGGGCAGGCATGTGGGCCTGAGACAGATGCCCGACAGTCTGTAGTTAAGCCTTTGGGTTGTGCTGAAGGGTGCCAGCATTCGGGTTGCACGGTGGCGTGTCTGCAGGCCCCACAGTCAGTCACTCACTGCCCTGCCACAGGAAACCTGAGCAGAGGGTGTTGGGGATGGGCTGCTGCAGGGTCTCCCAGAGCAATGGCTGCATCCATTCTAAGTGGTTAGATTCTATGTGGATTTTGAAAGCGCCATCCTGGGAGTTGATAATGGGGCGTGCGTGTTGAATGTAAGAAGTCTCAAAGACGGCAGCAGAATGTGGGCCTGAAAGATAGGAAGAATGACATCTCATTTACCAACATCGGTGAGAGGCTAATACTGTCAGCGAAACAGGGTTTAGAATGGCCCAGGAGACAATCCTCTAAGCATGCCCGTGAGGGAAGGAGTTTCGATTGGTAAACGGAGGTAGAAAGACCTACCCTAACTGTGCTTGGCCCCTCTCCTGGGCTGGGGCCCAGGACTGAAAAATGAGAAAGTGAGCTGGCACGGGTGTTCATCTCTCTGCTCCCGAGGCGACTGAATGTGACCAGCTGGTACCTCGCCCCGCTTCTTCCCACAGCGGAATGTCTTCCTGAACCGTACCCTGAAATAAACCCTTCTTCCCCTAAACTGCTTCTTGTCAGTATTTGGTCACAGCCACAGGAAAGTGACTAATGGCACCAGTGGGCGGGGAAGGGATCTGGCACAGAGCTGGTGGCCTGAGGTTGGTCTGAGAGGCTCAGGATGCAGATAAAATTTGGAATCATCAGAGGGCAGAGCCTGAGGCGGGGACCCAAGTATTTTCTTCTTCACCTACTGGCTGGCCTGGAGCGTGGCCGGGGCAGGAAGGAGGCTGGGCTGGGGCGTGGCCAGGGCAGGAAGGAGGCTGGACTGGAGCGTGGTCGGGCTGAGGCTAGCTGCTTCCCCAGAATTCCAGAGAACGTCCTGGCTCCTGAATTTGCCTTAAGGCCCTTGTCTTTAGAGTTAGGGTAAATAATATGGATACTGTTTGAGTTGGGGCCTTTAAAAGTTGGGTACCCAACTCAGCAGTGTGTTCCAGTATGTTCGAGGCTGACAATGCTGTGGTTTGAAATGCTACAGTTTGTTTAATCAGCAACAGCTTGGCCTGTCCTTTAAAAACAAAACAAAACAAAACAAACACAAGATTTCTTTAAAGCAAGCAGTGTAAGTTTATGGGGATTTCCAAGTCTGCGCTGAGATGGTCTATTTATCCTTTGTGCCCCCCCCCAGGATGGAGCAAGGGCTATCTGTGAGTGACCCCATCACAATGACCCATCTGATCAACTCTAGGAAATTCCAGAAGTCTGAATGTCACACCCTAAGGGCTATCTATCACTTGTAGCCACTCAGACTCAACCTATAATCTGGTTTTGTATTTTGAGATCTGGAGCCTCGATTTATAGCCCGGTCTGGTCTTGAACTCAAGATAGTCCTCCTGTTTCAGTCCCCCAAGTGCTGGGATGATGGGTGTGAACCCCATACCAGCCTTTAGACTTGACTTCCAGAGAGGAGAGATACCAAGGAAAAGTTAGTGTATGCACGTGCATGTGAGGTTGACCAACAGCCTATCAGGTTCAAGATTACTTCTTGTTGTTTTGACACGGGGTCTCACTGTGCAGCCATGCCTAGTTTAGAACTTGCTACTTAGACCAGGCTGGCCTCAAAGACACACAGATCCCCGTGCCCTGTCTGCTGAGTGCAGGGATTAAAGGGGTGAGCCAACACACAGATTCTTTTCTTCTTCTTTTTGTTCAAGCTGAAGATGACCTTGAACCCCTGATCCTCCTGCCTTTGACCTCTCCAGTGCTGGGGTTACAGGTGTGAGCCATCACCCTTGAAATAAAGGGAACCTTGGGATGCACAGCAGGCAAGGGGTGTGTGTGTGTGTGTGTGTGTGTGTGTGTGTGTGTGTGTTTTGCACACACGCAGTATTGGGGAGTGAACCAAGGGTTTGGGCATGCTAAGCAAACACTGAGCACTGAGTTCAGTACCTGAGTATCTGTCTGAGTTCAAGACATTCTAATGGCCACTAACTGGGGCTCCAGTCACCTCTAGAATCCAGGAGAGCTGCTGGGAACATTACCCACAAAGCCTGCCCTAGGAAGGAAATGGTGCTCTTAGGAGCCCTTATTAAGGGAATGTTAAGCACAAAAATTTTATTGAACGCAACCCAGTGGCAAACAGAAAAAGATCTGTTAGATTGTCAGTGGGCAAGGGCTTATTATAGCCACTGGGGGAATGAACAGTGGCCAGTTTCTGCCAACTTTTATGGAAATAACTTTTTTTTTTAAGTTTTAAATGTGAGCTGCAAACCAAAGCTACTTCAGTTTTTTTTTTTTAAATCAATACTTAAACTGTGGGGAGAAGATGGATTGGTGCCAGAGAAAACATTCTCACTTAATAGTGTTTGAACATGGATGGCAGCACAGTTGGTAGCGAGGCTGTGAGAAGAAACCACAACTAATCGTTCATCGCAGCTGTCTGAACTCTTGATCATCTGCCATCCCCCAAACAGCGACTTCTTTTTTCTGGTGACTCCAGACTTGAATGACCTAGTGTGGGGGAGTAGAAGCTATGTACACGGGGTGGGGTGGGGAGAAACTTAAGTGAGCCCCAGTCAGAAGGTTTATATATTGCCCTTCCTGTCTGCAGCCAGGGGCAGGACCAGTCCCCGGCTGCCTTGGTAGCATGTTCCTGCAAGAACAGACACCAGGGTAGCTCAGGCTTGCCTGAGCTGACCAACTCATACCCACTCAGGGCAGTGGGGGCTGACCCACTCATACCCACTCACTCAGGGCAGTGTGGGCTGACCTACTCATACCCACTCACTCAGGGCAGCGTGGGCTGACCCACTCATACCCACTCACTCAGGGCAGCGTGGGCTGACCCACTCATACCCACTCACTCAGGGCAGCGTGGGCTGACCCACTCATACCCACTCACTCAGGGCAGCGTGGGCTGACCCACTCATACCCACTCACTCAGGGCAGCGTGGGCTGACCCACCCATACCCACTCACTCAGGGCAGCGTGGGCTGACCCACTCATACCCACTCACTCAGGGCAGCGTGGGCTGACCCACTCATACCCACTCACTCAGGGCAGTGTGGGCTGACCCACTCATACCCACTCACTCAGGGCAGCGAGGGCTGACCCACTCAAATCCAGCCAGGCAGCAATGCTGTGCGGGTGCTTTTTGTTTTTTGTGCGAGTGCTTTTGAAAAATCTCTCGGTAAGGTCAACAGCTCTCTCCTAGTACCTCAGAGCATCTGCCACAGACTCCTGGCTTGGGTCACTGGTGGCTTTGGTTCAGTGCCTTCTTGGAGCTAGTATGCAAGATATCAGTGCCTCCGTTTACAAGGTGAAGGTAGCCATAAGTTGTGGTGGTTCATGCCTGCAAGCAGGAGCCTGAGCAAGGAAGAACATGAGTTCAAGGCCAACACAGGGGGTTCTAGGCCAGCCTGGGCTAAATAGCAGGATTGTATCTTAGAAGCAAAAGGAACAGAGGGAGGACTGGGAAGCAGTTCAGCTGGCACGATGCTTGGCGTGTAAACTCCTGGACCTGAGTTTGATGCCAGCAGCGTGTGAGAGGCCAACAGATGTAGTGGTGTGTGGTTATACTCCCGGCACCGGGGAGGTGGGAACAGGCGTGTTTGTGGGATTCATTGGCTGGCCAGCTGGCCTCCCTAGATCCCAGAGAAAGACGCTGTCTCAAGTACCACGGCTCCTGAGGGATGGCACTTAAGGCTGACCTCTACCAGCACAAGTATGTACACACAAAGGAAAGGGATTAGTAAATATGGCTGGTAAATGCAAAATAGAGTTTTGTTTCCCACAGTAACGGTGAGCAGCAGCCGGAAATGTTATTTCTGGCCCTGCCTACCCCTTGAGTTAGGGTGGTATGTTCAGTCTCTGTCTTGGATTAAATTAGAACTTGGAAAATAGTTGGGAAAGGAACCTTTTTTTTTGAAGGTAGTTTAAGTGTTTTATTTTGGTTATTTCCCACTGTTTCTCCTCCATTCACGGAGCTCAGGGGTCGGAGCCACACCCAGTCATTCCAGGATGCTACTGCAATGGACTCTGTTCTCTCAAGTCCTGAGACTTCTGACATTCACTTTCTAAGGCAGAATCCTCACAGCAAGACCCCTGGGTCCCTCCCAAAGCTGAGTTGGCTTCTAGACTTCTGGGCTGGCTGGGATTGGGGGAAGCCTAGGAGACTTCTAAAGGAGATCCAGGGTCCCAGAAGGAAAAACATTTCCAGTAGATTTCAAAGAAGGACCCAGAGCATTTTTGGGTGTGAGTTCTGATGGCAGCTGCTGGATGCATGTCACTAAAAGGCAGGGGAGGGGACAGGAATGAAAAGGAGCCAGCAGAAAGAATAAGGAGCTAGCCAGTCTGAAACAAGGGACACTTGGCAAGGTGGTACATGGCCATATGGCCAGCACACTGGGAGGCCATCCAGGAGGGCTGGAGTCTGAGCTAGCCTTGGGCTATTTGGCAAGCCAAACCAACTGAAGGGAGTGAAACCCAACTAAAACAAGACAAAAGCAATTATAAGGAAGTCTACAAGGAATTCTAAACCCTTCCCTACATCTGCTAGGGCGACTGAGGTTCTGTGCACAGTGTTGGCATGTTCTGTACCACTGGAACCATCCTGGCAGCCGTAGAAGGAAGCCAAATTGAAAATGGTATGTACTTTAAAAGATGGGTTGTTGAATCCAGTTTGCAATTGTTTTACTGGTAAATTTGGGGGTCTGCATTCACGAACTCTTGGTCTCTCTTCTCTTGTTATGTCCTTGCCTGTTTTGGTATTATTGTAATACTGGTTTCTAGAGTGAGTTTGGCGATATTCCTTCCATTTCTATCTCATGCAACAGTTTGAGGAGGCATTCATTCAGTCTATGTATCTATCTATGTATCTACCTATCTATCTATCTATCTATCTATCTATCTATCTATCTATCTATCTATCCATCCATCCATCTACCTATCTATCTATCATCTATCTACCTATCTATCTATCTATCTATCTACCTACCTACCTATCTATCTATCTATCTATCTATCTATCTACCTACCTGTCTGTCTGTCTGTCTGTCTGTCTGTCTATCGATCGATCGATCGATCGATCTATCTATCTATCTATCTATCTATCTATCTATCTATCTACCTATCTATCTATCTATCTATCTATCTATCTACCTACCTACCTATCTATCTACCTATCTACCTATCTATCTATCACCTATTTATTTATTTATTTATTTATTTTATCAAGACAGGGGTTTCTTTGCGTAGCCTGTTTGTTTGTTTGTTTGTTTGTTTGTTTGTTTGTTGAGACAGGGTTTCTCTGTGTAGCTCTGGCTATCCTGGGACTCTCTTTGTAGACCAGGCTGGGTTTGAATTCACAGGGATCCATCTGCCTCTGCCTCCCAAGTGCTGGATCAAAGGTGTGTGATCACCAACAATCATGTTAGTTTCTTCTTCAAGGTTTGGTAGGCTTCAGAGGTGAGTCTGTCTGGCCCTGGGTTTTCTTTCCTGGGAGACATTTTACTACCACTCTTTTCTCCTTGCTCAATATAGATCAATCTTGTCTGAATCATTTTATTTAACTTTGGTTGGTCACATATGTCCAGGAACTTATTCACTTCCTCTTGATCTCTCAGCACTTTGGAATATAGATTTCCAGAGAATCCCAAATAATCCCCTGGATTTGGCTGGGAGCTGTCATAGTCTCCTGGTTCCATCTCTTAAGTTTATTGGTTTGGGGGTTCATCTTAGTTAGGGTTTTACTGCTGTGAACAGACATGACCAAGGCAACTCTTATAAAGGACATTTAACTGAGACTGACTTACATGTTCAAAGGTTCAGTCCATTATCATCAAGGTGGGAGCATGGCAGCATCCAGGCAGGCATGGTACAGGAGGAGCTGAGAGTTCTACATCTTCATCTGAAGGCTGCTAGCAAAATACTGTCCTCCAGGGAGCTAGGACAAGGCTATTAAAGCCCACACTCACAGTGACACACCTACTCCAACAAGGCCACACCTACTCTAACAGGGCCACACCTCCTAATAGTGCCACTCCCTGGACCAAGCATACACAAACCATCACAGGGTTCCTCTTTATTTTGACAACTTTTGCTTAGGATTTGTGGAACTCATTTATGTTCTGCAATAACCAGCCAGGTGGTAGTGGCCTCAACAAAAACAAAAACAAAACCCCACAAATAAACAAAAACCCACAAATAAACAAACAAGAAAAAACCCAAACCAACAACAACAAAAAATAGCCAACTCTTGGGTTCTTTATATCCATCCTGTTGGGAGCCGCGCCCACATTCGCCGTTACAAGATGGCGCTGACAGCTGTGTTCTAAGTGGTAAACAAATAATCTGCGCATGTGCCGAGGGTGGTTCTTCACTCCATGTGCTCTGCCTTCCCCGTGACGTCAACTCGGCCGATGGGCTGCAGCCAATCAGGGAGTGACACGTCCTAGGCGAAGGAGAATTCTCTTTAATAGGGACGGGGTTTCGTTTTCTCTCTCTCTTGCTTCTTACTCTCTTGCTTCTTGCACTCTGGCTCCTGAAGATGTAAGCAATAAAGCTTTGCTGCAGAAGATTCTGGTCTGTGGTGTTCTTCCTGGCCGGTCGTGAGAACGCGTCTAATAACAATTGGTGCCGAATTCCGGGACGAGAAAAAACTCGGGACTGGCGCAAGGAAGATCCCTCATTCCAGAACCAGAACTGCGGGTCGCGGTAATAAAGGTTCCCGTAAAGCAGACTGTTAAGAAGGATTCAACTGTATGAATTCAGAACTTTTCAGCTGGGGAACGAGAGTACCAGTGAGTACAGCTTTACGAGGTAAGTCTGATCTTGAACTTTCTAAGGAAATTCAAGACAGTCTATCAGAAGTAAAGTGGAATATGTTTGGCCTTGAATTTTTTCTGGTGTTAGGAGCCCTTTTGTTCCTTTTCACATGTTATCAAGTGGTTAAGATAGGGCGGATTCTAGATGAAATTCAGGACAAGCTATCAGAAGTAAAGCGGGGAGAGAGAGTAGGAACAAAGAGGAAATATGGTACACAAAATAAGTATACAGGCCTTTCCAAGGGTCTTGAACCCGAGGAAAAGTTAAGGTTAGGTAGGAATACCTGGAGAGAGATTAGAAGAAAAAGAGGAAAAAGGGAAAAGAAAAAAGATCGATTAGCGGAGGTCTCTAGGAGATACTCGTCACTAGATGAGCTCAGGAAGCCAGCTCTTAGTAGTTCTGAAGCAGATGAAGAATTCTCCTCTGAGGAAACAGACTGGGAGGAAGAAGCAGCCCATTACCAGCCAGCTAATTGGTCAAGAAAAAAGCCAAAAGCGGCTGGCGAAGGCCAGTTTGCTGATTGGCCTCAGGGCAGTCGGCTTCAAGGTCCGCCCTATGCGGAGTCCCCGCCCTGCGTAGTGCGTCAGCAATGCGCAGAGAGGCAGTGCGCAGAGAGGCAGTGCGCAGACTCATTCATTCCCAGAGAGGAACAAAGGAAAATACAACAGGCATTTCCGGTCTTTGAAGGAGCCGAGGGTGGGCGTGTCCACGCTCCGGTAGAATACTTACAAATTAAAGAAATTGCCGAGTCGGTCCGTAAATATGGAACCAATGCTAATTTTACCTTGGTGCAGTTAGACAGGCTCGCCGGCATGGCACTAACTCCTGCTGACTGGCAAACGGTTGTAAAAGCCGCTCTCCCTAGTATGGGCAAATATATGGAATGGAGAGCGCTTTGGCACGAAGCTGCACAAGCGCAGGCCCGAGCAAACGCAGCTGCTTTGACTCCAGAGCAGAGAGATTGGACTTTTGACTTGTTAACGGGTCAGGGAGCTTATTCTGCTGATCAGACAAACTACCATTGGGGAGCTTATGCCCAGATTTCTTCCACGGCTATTAGGGCCTGGAAGGCGCTCTCTCGAGCAGGTGAAACCACTGGTCAGTTAACAAAGATAATCCAGGGACCTCAGGAATCCTTCTCAGATTTTGTGGCCAGAATGACAGAGGCAGCAGAGCGTATTTTTGGAGAGTCAGAGCAAGCTGCGCCTCTGATAGAACAGCTAATCTATGAGCAAGCCACAAAGGAGTGCCGAGCGGCCATAGCCCCAAGAAAGAACAAAGGCTTACAAGACTGGCTCAGGGTCTGTCGAGAGCTTGGGGGACCTCTCAGCAATGCAGGTTTAGCGGCTGCCATCCTTCAATCCCAAAACCGCTCCATGAGCAGAAATGATCAGAGGACATGTTTTAACTGCGGAAAGCCTGGGCATTTTAAGAAAGATTGCAGAGCTCCAGATAAACAGGGAGGGACTCTCACTCTTTGCTCTAAGTGTGGCAAGGGTTATCATAGAGCTGACCAGTGTCGCTCTGTGAGGGATATAAAGGGCAGAGTCCTTCCCCCACCTGATAGTCAATCAGCTTATGTGCCAAAAAACGGGTCATCGGGCCCTCGGTCCCAGGGCCCTCAAAGATATGGGAACCGGTTTGTCAGGACCCAGGAAGCAGTCAGAGAGGCGACCCAGGAAGACCCACAAGGGTGGACCTGCGTGCCGCCTCCGACTTCCTACTAATGCCTCAAATGAGTATTCAGCCGGTGCCGGTGGAGCCTATACCATCCTTGCCCCCGGGAACCATGGGCCTTATTCTCGGCCGGGGTTCACTCACCTTGCAGGGCTTAGTAGTCCACCCTGGAGTTATGGATTGTCAACATTCCCCTGAAATACAGGTCCTGTGCTCAAGCCCTAAAGGCGTTTTTTCTATTAGTAAAGGAGATAGGATAGCTCAGCTGCTGCTCCTCCCTGATAATACCAGGGAAAAATCTGCAGGACCTGAGATAAAGAAAATGGGCTCCTCAGGAAATGATTCTGCCTATTTGGTTGTATCTTTGAATAATAGACCTAAGCTCCGCCTTAAGATTAATGGAAAAGAGTTTGAAGGCATCCTTGATACCGGAGCAGATAAAAGTATAATCTCTACACATTGGTGGCCCAAAGCATGGCCCACCACAGAGTCATCTCATTCATTACAGGGCCTAGGTTATCAATCATGTCCCACTATAAGCTCCATTGCCTTGACGTGGGAATCCTCTGAAGGACAGCAAGGGAAATTCATACCTTATGTGCTCCCACTCCCGGTTAACCTCTGGGGAAGGGATATTATGCAGCATTTGGGCCTTATTTTGTCCAATGAAAACGCCCCATCGGGAGGGTATTCAGCTAAAGCAAAAAATATCATGGCAAAGATGGGTTATAAAGAAGGAAAAGGGTTAGGACATCAAGAACAGGGAAGGATAGAGCCCATCTCACCTAATGGAAACCAAGACAGACAGGGTCTGGGTTTTCCTTAGCGGCCATTGGGGCAGCACGACCCATACCATGGAAAACAGGGGACCCAGTGTGGGTTCCTCAATGGCACCTATCCTCTGAAAAACTAGAAGCTGTGATTCAACTGGTAGAGGAACAATTAAAACTAGGCCATATTGAACCCTCTACCTCACCTTGGAATACTCCAATTTTTGTAATTAAGAAAAAGTCAGGAAAGTGGAGACTGCTCCATGACCTCAGAGCCATTAATGAGCAAATGAACTTATTTGGCCCAGTACAGAGGGGTCTCCCTGTACTTTCCGCCTTACCACGTGGCTGGAATTTAATTATTATAGATATTAAAGATTGTTTCTTTTCTATACCTTTGTGTCCAAGAGATAGGCCCAGATTTGCCTTTACCATCCCCTCTATTAATCACATGGAACCTGATAAGAGGTATCAATGGAAGGTCTTACCACAGGGAATGTCCAATAGTCCTACAATGTGCCAACTTTATGTGCAAGAAGCTCTTTTGCCAGTGAGGGAACAATTCCCCTCTTTAATTTTGCTCCTTTACATGGATGACATCCTCCTGTGCCATAAAGACCTTACCATGCTACAAAAGGCATATCCTTTTCTACTTAAAACTTTAAGTCAGTGGGGTTTACAGATAGCCACAGAAAAGGTCCAAATTTCTGATACAGGACAATTCTTGGGCTCTGTGGTGTCCCCAGATAAGATTGTGCCCCAAAAGGTAGAGATAAGAAGAGATCACCTCCATACCTTAAATGATTTTCAAAAGCTGTTGGGAGATATTAATTGGCTCAGACCTTTTTTAAAGATTCCTTCCGCTGAGTTAAGGCCTTTGTTTAGTATTTTAGAAGGAGATCCTCATATCTCCTCCCCTAGGACTCTTACTCTAGCTGCTAACCAGGCCTTACAAAAAGTGGAAAATGCCTTACAGAATGCACAATTACAACGTATTGAGGATTCGCAACCTTTCAGTTTGTGTGTCTTTAAGACAGCACAATTGCCAACTGCAGTTTTGTGGCAGAATGGGCCATTGTTGTGGATCCATCCAAACGTATCCCCAGCTAAAATAATAGATTGGTATCCTGATGCAATTGCACAGCTTGCCCTTAAAGGTCTAAAAGCAGCAATCACCCACTTTGGGCAAAGTCCATATCTTTTAATTGTACCTTATACCGCTGCACAGGTTCAAACCTTGGCAGCCACATCTAATGATTGGGCAGTTTTAGTTACCTCCTTTTCAGGAAAAATAGATAACCATTATCCAAAACATCCAATCTTACAGTTTGCCCAAAATCAATCTGTTGTGTTTCCACAAATAACAGTAAGAAACCCACTTAAAAATGGGATTGTGGTATATACTGATGGATCAAAAACTGGCATAGGTGCCTATGTGGCTAATGGTAAAGTGGTATCCAAACAATATAATGAAAATTCACCTCAAGTGGTAGAATGTTTAGTGGTCTTAGAAGTTTTAAAAACCTTTTTAGAACCCCTTAATATTGTGTCAGATTCCTGTTATGTGGTTAATGCAGTAAATCTTTTAGAAGTGGCTGGAGTGATTAAGCCTTCCAGTAGAGTTGCCAATATTTTTCAGCAGATACAATTAGTTTTGTTATCTAGAAGATCTCCTGTTTATATTACTCATGTTAGAGCCCATTCAGGCCTACCTGGCCCCATGGCTCTGGGAAATGATTTGGCAGATAAGGCCACTAAAGTGGTGGCTGCTGCCCTATCATCCCCGGTAGAGGCTGCAAAAAATTTTCATAACAATTTTCATGTGACGGCTGAAACATTACGCAGTCGTTTCTCCTTGACAAGAAAAGAAGCCCGTGACATTGTTACTCAATGTCAAAGCTGCTGTGAGTTCTTGCCAGTTCCTCATGTGGGAATTAACCCACGCGGTATTCGACCTCTACAGGTCTGGCAAATGGATGTTACACATGTTTCTTCCTTTGGAAAACTTCAATATCTCCATGTGTCCATTGACACATGTTCTGGCATCATGTTTGCTTCTCCATTAACCGGAGAAAAAGCCTCACATGTGATTCAACATTGCCTTGAGGCATGGAGTGCTTGGGGGAAACCCAGACTCCTTAAGACTGATAATGGACCAGCTTATACGTCTCAAAAATTCCAACAGTTCTGCCGTCAGATGGACGTGACCCACCTGACTGGACTTCCATACAACCCTCAAGGACAGGGTATTGTTGAGCGTGCGCATCGCACCCTCAAAACCTATCTTATAAAACAGAAGAGGGGAACTTTTGAGGAGACTGTACCCCGAGCACCAAGAGTGTCGGTGTCTATGGCACTCTTTACACTCAATTTTTTAAATATTGATGCTCATGGCCATACTGCGGCTGAACGTCATTGCACAGAGCCAGATAGGCCCAATGAGATGGTTAAATGGAAAAATGTCCTTGATAATAAATGGTATGGCCCGGATCCTATTTTGATAAGATCCAGGGGAGCTATCTGTGTTTTCCCACAGAATGAAGACAACCCATTTTGGTTACCAGAAAGACTCACCCGAAAAATCCAGACTGACCAAGGGAATACTAATGTCCCTCGTCTTGGTGATGTCCAGGGCGTCAATAATAAAGAGAGAGCAGCGTTGGGGGATAATGTCGACATTTCCACTCCCAATGATGGTGATGTATAATGCTCAAGTATTCTCCTGCTTTTTTACCACTAACTAGGAACTGGGTTTAGCCTTAATTCAGACAGCCTTGGCTCTGTCTGGACAGGTCCAGACGACTGACACCATTAACACTTTGTCAGCCTCAGTGACTACAGTCATAGATAAACAGGCCTCAGCTAATGTCAAGATACAGAGAGGTCTCATGCTGGTTAATCAACTCATAGATCTTGTCCAGATACAATTAGATGTATTATGACAAATAACTCAGCTGGGATGTGAACAAAAGTTTCCGGGATTGTGTGTTATTTCCATTCAGTATGTTAAATTTACTAGGGCAGCTAATTTGTCAAAAAGTCTTTTTCAGTATATGTTACAGAATTGGATGGCTGAATTTGAACAGATCCTTCGGGAATTGAGACTTCAGGTCAACTCCACGCGCTTGGACCTGTCCCTGACCAAAGGATTACCCAATTGGATCTCCTCAGCATTTTCTTTCTTTAAAAAATGGGTGGGATTAATATTATTTGGAGATACACTTTGCTGTGGATTAGTGTTGCTTCTTTGATTGGTCTGTAAGCTTAAGGCCTAAACTAGGAGAGACAAGGTGGTTATTGCCCAGGCGCTTGCAGCTCTAGAACATAGTGCTCCCCCTGATATATGGTTATCTATGCTTAGGCAATAGGTCGCTGGCCACTCAGCTCTTATATCCCACGAGGCTAGTCTCATTGCACGGGATAGAGTGAGTGTGCTTCAGCAGCCCGAGAGAGTTGCACGGCTAAGCACTGCAATGGAAAGGCTCTGCGGCATATATGAGCCTATTCTAGGGAGACATGTCATCTTTCATGAAGGTTCAGTGTCCTAGTTCCCTTCCCCCAGGCAAAACGACACGGGAGCAGGTCAGGGTTGCTCTGGGTAAAAGCCTGTGAGCCTAAGAGCTAATCCTGTACATGGCTCCTTTACCTACACACTGGGGATTTGACCTCTATCTCCACTCTCATTAATATGGGTGGCCTATTTGCTCTTATTAAAAGGAAAGGGGGAGATGTTGGGAGCCGCGCCCACATTCGCCGTTACAAGATGGCGCTGACAGCTGTGTTCTAAGTGGTAAACAAATAATCTGCGCATGTGCCGAGGGTGGTTCTTCACTCCATGTGCTCTGCCTTCCCCGTGACGTCAACTCGGCCGATGGGCTGCAGCCAATCAGGGAGTGACACGTCCTAGGCGAAGGAGAATTCTCTTTAATAGGGACGGGGTTTCGTTTTCTCTCTCTCTTGCTTCTTACTCTCTTGCTTCTTGCACTCTGGCTCCTGAAGATGTAAGCAATAAAGCTTTGCCGCAGAAGATTCTGGTCTGTGGTGTTCTTCCTGGCCGGTCGTGAGAACGCGTCTAATAACACCATCCCTCTTCTGGCTCTGTCTCATAGGTTTCTGCCCTGGGCTTTACTATGTCTATCTACTGATTTGGAGTTTGGCTTAGTCATTAACAAAGTACTGAGGTGCAGGGGCCTGGAAAGATGGCTGGGAGGTCTAGAGTACTGCCTGCTCTTCCAGAGAACCTGAGTTCAATTCCCAACACCCACATAGCAGCTCACCCCTGTATGTAATTCCAGTTCTAGGGCATCTCATACAGACATACCTGCAGACAAAACACCAAAGCACATACAACAAAAATAAGTAAAATTTTAAAACATTGAGGTACATTGTTAAATTATTTGGGACTTATTTTATTTTGAAAAAAATATTTTTTACTCTTATTTATGTGTGGGGATCCATGAGGAGGCCACAGGGGGTCTTGAGTCGTGAGGGGCCAGTATGGGTGCTGGCAAGCAAATTCCTGTCCTCCGCAGGAAGAGTGAGTGCTTTCAATAGCTAAGCGTTTCTTTAGTTCCTCTTTAATTAAAAAAATTATTTAAAAAGAATTATATTATTTTTATATGTCTATGAGTTCTGCCTGTATATCTGTACAGGTCATAGCATGGTGTCAGACCCCCTAGAATTGGAGTTTCAGAAGGTTGTCAGCTGCTGGGCATGCTGGGAACAGAACCTGTGCCCTCCGAAAAGGCAGCTACTGTTCTTAACCGCTCAGATAGCTCTGCGGCTGTGATTAAAAGGCATTTTTCTATAGGTTTATTTATATGTGACTGTTTTGCTTGCAGCCTGTGAGCCACATGAGTGCCTGTTACAGAGGTCAGAAGAGGGTGTAGGAACCCTTTGAACTGGGTTACAGCCAGCTGTGAGCTGCCTCATGGTGCAGGGAATACAACCTGTGTCTCTACAAACAAGTCTTCTTAGCCGCTTTGGGCTGTCTCTCTAGCCCCCAGCCCTGATTTTTTTTTTTAAATAGAATCATTTGTAGTTGTAAACATTTTTTTCTTTGCCGTAACCAAAAATAGAGCTTTTACTATAATATGCATTCAGTTTATGTCTCCGTTTCCTCAGTGACCTATTAGTCATTCAAGTGTGCTGTTCAACCCCTATGCTTGAATAATCCCTTTTGCTACTTTTGTTTGTTTTGTTTTGTTCCCCTATGGTTGGATAAGCTATAAGAATGGTTAGTATCATTACAGTTCCTGTGTTTGGACTTACTTGGTGGCCTGGGAGTGTTTGAGTGTCAGGTAAAGTCCTACATCTGGATTCCTGAAGCACGTGGGCAGGCCTGTGTGAGGAGGGACTGAGCAAGGATGTGTTCTCAGCTTGACAAGGGGTGGCTGGATCTCATGGGACCTGGAGCATGAGTTACACAAGATGGTTCCCATTTCAGCGAGGGAGGCGGCCCTGTTTGATCTCCATGGCACCGGCCCAGTGGGGGAGTAGGCGGGTCTCACTATCAGTGAGGGTACACCAGGTACTTTACTAGTGTTTCAGCATCTGAGAGATCTTCACTTGCCCGGTGTCTCTGCAACACAGGAGACTTGAGAGTCACAGTCTCTTGGTGCCTGGAGGTATCAGGGGATGTTGGGATGTTACTAAAGGAGATGACATTGATGCTAATGGTTTCTGTTTGAGTACATTATCCCTCCCAGCTAGACAACAGCTTCTTTCTTTCTTCTTTCTTCTTTCTTCTTCTCCTTCTCCTTCTCCTTCTTCTTCTTCTTCTTCCTCCTCCTCCTCTTCTTCCTCCTCCTCCTCCTCCTTCTTCTTCTTCTCCTCCTCCTTCTCCTCCTCCTCCTTCTCTTCCTCTTCCTCCTCCTTCTTTCTCTCTCTCTCCCTCTCCCTGTCTCCCTGTCTCCCTGTCTCCCTGTCTCCCTTTCTCCCTCTCTCCATCCCTATGGTACCTATGCTATAGACTATCTGGGCTCTTCTTGTTGCCAACAGGACACATGTGCTAAAGACTACAGAGAGAGGTGATCAGGTCTTTATCCCCAACTGCTCCAGGTCTTGGCTGGACCATGGTTGCATCTTACCCCAGGCCAGAGCTCCCCAATTGCTGGGGCTGTCACCAAGTACCCTGCCAGCTCCCTACCAACCTTTGGTCCTTCTGTCAGCTTGCACATCTGCAGAGCTCTGTCTAGCCCTCCTTAATTATTCCTTTGAGAGTCTAACTGCTGAGAGGAGGGATCACTGGGTGCGATCTCTCAGACCTGATCATGCACACTCATTACTAGGGCACCATGCTCCCTGCAGGTTCTGGCTCAGCAGAGCTGGAGAAGGCCCAAATTCTATACTTCTAGCATGTTCTCCAGATTCCTTTATGATTGGCATGAGGATGGAAGGAGGAGAGAAGGGGGTCGGGAAGAGAGCTCTGTACCCCTCCCCCCACACACACAAAACCTGCAGCAGGAGATAAGGAAGCTGAGGTCAGGGTTAGAGAGAACCACAGTGTATACGCAACATGCACTAAGATATTGTCTTCAGGATTACTAGTGAATACTTTTTTTAAAAGTCCTAGTGGTGCAGGGGAGGTGGCTGGGGGCAGGAGGTGGTGTAAGATGCTTAGTGTGAGACCTGGGGTTGACCCCCAGAACTCGTATCAGGCCAGGCACAGGAGTGGACATCTGTAACCCGAGTGCTCCGACAGAGAGATATGTGTCAGAGGCAGGAGAGCTAGCCTGGTGTATGCAGGCGTGACAACAGGACACCCTGTGGCAGACGACATGGAAGGTGAGGATCAGCGCCTGAGGTTGCCCTCTGACCCCCACACGCAGTCACAGATGCACACACAGCACATGTGTGCACTCACAAGTTTAAGAAGAGGTCCAGTAATGTAGAAATTCAATACATTTATCAAGTGTTGGGGGAAATAACTTTATTTTAGATATATCAGAAGCTCTGTATTAATGAAACCCCCTCCTCTCCATTTTCATAAGCATTACCATTCTGAAAGCTTTTGCAATGACAGCTTAGGTTCCTGGTGAGCCAGTGACCCATGTATGCCCTTCCGACGAGCAGTCCTCATGCTCTTCCATATTAATTAAGATGACAGCAAATTGGTAAAATGTATGAGCTAGTGCGCTGCGCTGACTTTACAGTCCGAGTCTATAGAAGGATTCATTGACACATGTTAATAATTTATAATAAACTTATTAAGACATTTGTATTAATACCATCTACTTACGTGTTGGTATAAATTCAGTGTCCTGGGTTTAATTAGTTACTTACACCATCCCTGCATGGAGACAAAGGTTATTTACATAACTAGTCATAAAAATAGAAATGCCATCTCACAAGAGATTCAAATCCGATTTAAAATTGTACAGTCTCTGTGTTTACTCCGTCGAGTTCTTCTTTGGCTACATACAGAAAACATCTTCTTTCTTCCCTCTCTCTTCCCTCTGGAGCAGACGTGTCCTCTCTGGTCCCCTTGGGCCTTCGTGTAACCCAGTTATGGTCCATGGGATTTTGTATTGTATTATACTGTTCCGTAGCTATTGACAATAACCTGTTGCTTTCTAACACGTGAATCAGGCAGGTGACAGCACAGAAAATATATTGTGAGACCTTTTTTCTTCCTTTGGTAAAAGACCATCACCAACTTTTTTGTTTTAGGGTTAGGGTCATACCACACCCAGAGATTGAACCCCAGGACCTGATACCTGCTAGACCGTCCACCTGTGTTTCAACTGTAAAGCTACCACCAACAAAAATGTGGGTCAGGATTTCTGGTGCCATATAAAAACAGACACTCCCGTGGTGCCTCAGAAAAAAATGTGCTGGCCCTGTCACTTTCACACCTTCAAGAATGTAATTCAGATAGAAACCCATGGTGTGCTTACTTCTGAGCTAACACCCTGGAGTCAGCCAGAGGTGACACTTTACATGATGCTGTGGGATGCCGATCTCAAGTGAGACAGGGCGTGGACAGTTCTCTCCTCCCTGACTCCAGGCCTTCCTGGGTTCCAAGATCACCACAGATGACAGAGGCCAACTAACATCAATACCCATCAGAACTACCTGAAGACTGAGCTCAGGGCTGGCTCAGCCACATCTTCCACAACTCCCCAGGTGATGTGCCCCTGGTTGGATGACTGTCTAGAAACACCGTTGAGACGCCACTCAGTGGTCACTGTTATAAGCAATGGCTGGGATGGATCAGCCCAGGGACATCATATTCATGTTTATTCGCTCTCTACCAAGTAGGATCCATTTTTGATAAAGCAGTCTTTGGGTTTCTTCAAACATTTCCCCGCTTCTATATCATTCCTTCTTCCTGGAGTTCAGAGAAACAGTTAATCCTGAGAGGAGAAACCAAGAACTGGGTTTCACTGCCAGCCCTGGAGTGTGGAGTTTGTGATTCTCTCTCTAAAGACAAAACGAAAGGTGATTTTTAAAAGAGCTACACCCCAGCCTTCTATTGGAATGGGGTCAAAGCAGAGATCTGGGATTCGGGCAATGAATTCCAGGGCAGCTGGTTGAGGAGACCTTGACATGTGTGATGACGTCACCAACCCTTTAGGCACCCCCAGAGACACTTCTCAGCATATAGAAGAAAGATTTGAACTCTAGAGGGTGAAGCCTTATCCGACTCAGATCCCGGGAATTATCGGTGTGATCAGTCACAGCTAATCTTCCTCGGAGCTGCTCTGTGAGAGCCCGTGCTGATAGAGGCTACACCTTCTCCATCTCAATCTGCTGCTGGTAGTGTCTAGCCTGCCGCTGCCCAACGTTCAGCTTGTATACAGAGCTCTTGTGCTGGCACCGGCGGTAGCCCCACACGGCTCCCGCGACTACCAGGAGTAGCAGTAGACACAGGACGGTGACCACAGTGGCGATCACCGGGCCTTTCCTGAAGCTGGGACACTCATCCCCTACACACGGTGCCGAGGTTGGAAGAAACTTCTCACTTGCACCAGGCCCAGGGCCCTCCTGTCCCAAGAAGTCCTCAGACAACAGATAAGGGAAGTTATCCTGAACCTCAGGGGCTGTCACCCCTGCTGGAGGCTGGGTGGCCTCCACATCAGTCGAGGGCGTACGTTTATGTGTCGGCTGGAGGGTTGTTGTTACTGTCTCTTGGGTGGAGCTGGCCAGTTCATGGGGTGAGGTGACCTTGGGTGACGGCTGTGTGGTGACTCTCCGGGGTATGGTTGATTGAGAACTGGTCGAATCAACATCCCTGGTATGGGAACTCTCAGTCTCAGACACATTGATGGGTCCTGGAACCAGAGCTTCTACGTCGAGCATTTGAGATGGACTGATCGAGCTGTGTATCACGGATTCACTAGGTGTGACGGTGACATTCTCCGGCTCCTTATCAGGAGTCGTGAGGCCACTTTCATCCGGTCCCACTGACCCATCCCCCTTGTCCTCATCATCCTCCTGCCCAGCCTCTACCTTCCTCCAAGCCCCATCTGTCACAGGGTAGCCATCTAACCAGGAATCGTCGCTGCTGCTCACCCCTGGGTCCTCTGCCTTGCTGTCATTCCTATCCACAAATGGCTCTGAGGGGCTGTAGGTGGTGGCATAGACCAGCCTTGTTTCAGACTCCTCTGGGGCCGGTTTCTCTTCACTGTGATTGTCTCTGGCAGGAAGTGGCTCTTTGGTCTCATCTCCCTCATCCTTTCCCAGCTCTGGCTTGTGGAAAGTCTCGGCCGGAAACCAGAGGGAGTACTTCCGGTGTAGGCGGGATCGTGGCCAGTCAGTGCGCACACTGCCCCCAGCGCCTGGCGAGCCTGTGGTAGGCACAAAGGCTTTTACCTGGGCTATGTTTTCTTTAGAGACAGAAGTGAAGACCAGACGATCTTGTTTTGGTGTCTCGTCAGAGGCGTCTTCCTGAGCCTTTTCCTTTTCTCCCTCTGCCCGGGAGTCTTCCATGAGTTCCCTGAATGACACGGATCTGTCATCAGGGAAATTTTCTTCATAGTCAATGTGGGCCTCGGCCTCATCTGGGGGGAAAGAGGAGAAACTTCATTAGACCTAAAGACATGGAGTCAGTGTGAAAAACCCAAAGGGGAACAGACCATGGAGACTGGAAGAGAATTAACAACTGCTGTCACTTGGGAATCATAGTCACCCCTGAAGAATGTACACTCAGACTTTATAACTAAAATGAGAGCTTGAAATATTTGAAAAACCAAGCATATGTCTATATACTAGAAAACAACTTTTTCCACCAACCAAGCAACATACATGAGCTGGTCTGAGGCCCCAACACATATACCGCAGAGGACTTCGCGGTCTAGCTTTAGTGGGAAAAGATGTGCCGAACCCTTAAGAGACTTGAGGCCCTAGGGAGTGGGGAGGCCTGGGGCGTGGGATGGGGCGGTGGCGGGGGCATCCTCTTGGAGATGTTGGGGGAAGGAGGAATGGGATGAGGAACTGTGGGAGAGCAGACCAGGAGGAGGGTAACAACTGGACTGTAAAAAAAAAAAAAAAGTAAGGTAATAATAATTGTAAAAAGAATAAAGGGAGATTATAAGACACAGGAAATCAAAAACTTCCTCTCATGAGTCATCACCCACACTGGGGTGGGATTTATGGTGGTGCAGCTGCTCTTACATCACTCATGTTCCTATAAATGACTCCAATAAACGCCAATTAAAAAAAGAAAAGCAAACAACTTTTTAAAAAAGATTTTTAGAAAACTAACAGTTTTAAGGCTACCACTTAGAATAGCATACAAAAAAATGTGGTATGATAGTGCATGCCAGTAATTCCAACAATTGATAATGAGGCAGAAGGGCTGTGAGTTTGAATCTAAGCCATGTAGTGAGACCCTGTCTCAAAAGTGGAGGGTCAGGGAGCAGAGGATGTAGCTCAGCTGGGAGAGTGCTTGCTAGCATGCATAGCCTAGTTCACTGTGACAAATACTGTGACCTTGGTCAGCTCACACTTCCAGGTCACAATCCATCATTTTGGGAAATCATGGCAGGAACCTGGAGGCAGTGGCTGAAGCAGAGACCATGAAGGAACGCTGCCTTGCAACGAGCTCTCAGGCCATGCTCAGCCAGCTCCTCCGTCTCCATCTCCCTGACTCCAGCTCCTGAGACAGGGTATCACTGTGCAGCCTCGGCTGACCTGGAACTCACTATGTAGACCAGGCTTGCCTCAAACTCATATTTACCTGCCCCTGTCTTCTGAGATCAGCTAACTTTCTTACACAGTGCAAAGCCATGGTGTACTGGGCTCTCCCAGACAGCTATCAATCAAGACAGCGACCCACAGGCCAACCTGCAAGGCAATTCCATCTTCCCAGGTAATTCCAGCCAAGTACAAACAGCAACCGGTACAGTGTACAAGGCTCTGGGTTTGATCCCAGCGCCATGTCAAGCAGACATGCACACCCGTTATCCCAACACTCAAGAGGTGGAGGCAGGAGGATCAGAAACTCAAGGTCATCCTGAGCTATATAAGGAGTTCAAGGCCAGTCTGGGGTATATGGAACTCTGTCTCACCCCACACACATACTATAAATAAAATGTAAAAATATTGAATAAATAAAATAAAAATGGGTCAGAGCCATATATGTCTAACCTCATCAATGGGAGCTGGAGACAGGGAGATTTCTCAAGACTTGCTGGCCATCTAGACTAAAAAAATAGAGGACTCCAGATTCAGGGAGAGACTCTGCCTCAAAACAAAACAAAACAAAACAAAACAAAAAGGTGGAAGGAGGTAGGGGTGGTTCAGTGGGCAAATGTGCTCGCTCACCTTAAGCATGAGGATATGAGTTCAAATCCCCCGAGCCTACATAAAATTCAGGTGGGTATCATAAGCCTGTGATGTTCCAGTGCTTCTACAAAGGGAGAGACAGTTAGGAGACTCCCCAGAAGCTCAAAGACCAGCAAGTCTCATGTATTGTTGTAAATAATGGACATGAAAATAATGAGACATGAAAGGAAGGGACCATGACCCAAGGATGTCATGTCATTCTGGGTCCTGCTGTGGTCCAACTCCTTCACTCAGTAAACTTCACTGAGGTCAACCAGTTGTCCTGAAATCTACAAGTTGGTCTTACCCTGCTGAATAAATGGCTGGGTTTTATTTCTAAACTGTACTTTAAAACACAACACACAAGATCAGATGACAAAACCTTTCTGTAAATGTTATGTGAAACAGATCAGTTGTCCTGGATCCAGGTAGAGATATTCAAAGATGTTGGGTGAAGTCTTGGGCAGGAATGAAGAGGTTAGGTTTGCCAGTATTGGCATTTACAGATGGATCACAATGGAAAGATTGCTGATGGACATGTTCTCTGCTCTTCCTTTTGTCTTTTTTTTTTTTAAGGCAGGATAGCTCTGGTTGGAACTCTGTAGTCCAGGCTGGCCTTAAACTCTGAGATCCACCTGTTTCTGACTCCCTACAGTCCTACATACCCCAAGGTGGTCTTAAACTTAGCAAGTAGCTGAGGCTGACCTTAAACTTCTCTCCAGGGCCTCTTAACCTCCACCCCTTCCTTGTGTGCTGAGGTTATGTCATTAGACACCTGGGCCAGCTCTACATTGTTTATGCATGTGTGTGTATCATGTGCATACTGCTCACAGAAGCCAAAAGAGGGCATCAGATCCTTTGGAACTGGAGTTAGAGGTGGTCGTGAGCGTCCATGTAGGTCCTGGGAATTGAACCTGGGTCCTCTGGAAGAGCAGTCAGTGCTCTTAACCTCTGAGTTCCCTGATTATGCATTAAGCAGTAGGGATTGGGTGAGAGGATGGTTTACTATGCAGAAAAAGCTACAACACTGGCCATGGGTTGCTCGAAGAAGGAATCCAGACATTGAATCTCTAAGGTAGGATAAGAAGACCTACCACAAGTATCTGAAAAATACTTGATTTTTTTGTTTTGTTTTGTTGGTTTTTTGTTTGTTTGTTTGTTTTAAAGAGACAGGGTCTTGCTATGTTGCCCAGGCTAGTCTATAATTCATAATCTCCTAAATTGCTGGGATTACAGATATTCATCCTCATGTCTGGCTCACAGAGGCATCTTTGAAGGAATGAAAGAGTAAATTGTTCTGGCATGGGGAAGGAGGAAAAGTCTGAAGTAGCTCACACCCAAACTGCTCTCCAAAGCAGCTTCATGACCACTCAGAACAGAAGACCTATTTCCCGAAGCACAGCCCCCAAACACAAGGGGGCGCTGGCCCTCTGCCAATCGATGAGGAACGAACGGCTTGTCCCAAGTCCTCTGAAAAGACACCATTGTTGAGCGTGCGCGCTCACACACACACACACACACACACACACACACAGTCACAGACACACTCACAATGCACACAGGCACACACACATACAGAGTCACAGGCACACTCATACAGGTGCGCATGCACACACACACACACACACACACACACACACACACCCATTGTGTCAGTTTCATAGAGTTCCCAGGAGACCACTGCTGGCAGATTCTTCAGAAAAAAGCAAGATCAAATCTTATTGCAAAGAAGATTCACAACGCCACAGGTTACTTTATTCTATGTCTGTTAAGTTTCAAACCTGGGACAAATGGCTGAGATGCCTGTTTAACATATCAAAGCAGACCTGGCTGCCTGGCTTCTCCCTGCACCTGTTACAGGGTCCTCCTGGCTGGCAGACCCACCCTCTACCTTGAACTCTCCAGGACAGGGAGCCGGGCTGCTCTTCCCTATGTAGTCCAACCATTTTGGTTAACTGCCCTCTGCATCTTTGGGCTTCCTGGATGCTGCACCTGGTTCTCCTCTCGCTGCTCTTCCTTCCCCTCACTCCTCTCCTCACATGGCTCTGTTCATATCCACTCTGGACTCTCCCAGATATCCCTGCTTCTAGCTATTCTTTCCCACATAATCTACAATAAACCTCCTCCACCATACCGAGGGAGCAGTCATGTTCTTTTTCTTTTTTCATTTAGTGTCCAATTTGCTTTTAATTAATTAAATAATAATAATAATAAGGTGAGGAGATGGCTCAGCAGGTCAGATTCTTGCTGTTAAACCTGATGTCTTGAGTTCTACCCCTTGGGTCCACATGGTGGAAGTGGCTGCCACAGGTGGTCCCCTGACTTTCACCCATATGCTGTGGTGCACATACACACGTGGTACACACACAGGTACAAAGATGGTGTCTCTAAAGGCTGTGAGCAGCATCAGTCAGGATGAATATAAATGTAAATATTGAGAAGGCATCTCAGCACCAGAGTAATTTAATTAAACAATAAAAGTTCACTCTCATGGCCCCGAGGGTTTTTCTGTTGATTTTGTGTTTTGAGGCAGGATTTTACTATGTAGCCCTGGCTGGCCTGGACCTCATTATGTAGCTCAGGCTGGCCTTAAACTCAGAGATCCACCTGCCTCTGCCTCCATAGCTCTGGGATCAAAGTCATGAGCCATTACACCCAGGCAGAAGCCAGTTTTTATAAAGCTTTATTTGGTCTGAAGTCTATGGGCCAGTGCTTGGAAAAACTACTGTTCAACTCCTTCTTCTATGTGACTTATCCTACATTCTTTTGGTTTTTTTCATGTTTTTTTCAAGACAGGGTTTCTCTGTGTAGCCCTGGATTTTCTAGAAATCACCCTGTAGACCAGGCTGGCCTCAAATTGATGTATCTGCCTGCCTCTGCCTCCCCAGTGCTGGGATTAAAGGTGTGCACCACCATATCTGGCTTATCCTATATAATTTTTTTAGATTTATTTATTCATATTATGTATTTGAGTACACCATCACTGTTTTCAGACACACCAGAAGAGGGCACTGGATCTCATAACATGGTGTGCCACCATTTGGTTGCTGGGAACTCATGACCTCTGGAAGAGCAGTCAGTGCTCTTAACCGCTGAGCCATCTCTCCAGCCCTTATCCTTTATTCTTAAGTATGTTGTAAAGTGAAGTCGCATCGTCATGAGGGACAGGAGATTAACCATGATTGAACTGACACTAACCAGAGTAGGAGACACTGGTCCTCATTCTAGCTGCCTGGAAGCCAGTCTTCTGCTAGCAGCCTTCAGATGAAGACGGAGAACTCTCGGCTCCTCCTGCACCATGCCTGCCTGGATGCTACCATGTTCCCACCTTGGTGATAGTGGACTGAACCTCCGAACCTGTAAGTCAGGCCCAATTAAATGTTGTTCTTACAAGAGTTGCCTTGGTCATGGTGTCTGTTCACAGCAGTAAAACCCTAACTAAGACACTCCTACACAATTTTTTTTTTCAAAAGGTAGATAGCACATGAGGAATGTCGCCCTAACTTGTCCTCTGGTCCCCATGCATACACGTCTCCATCCACGCACAAATATACATGCATACACAGAGAAGCACAGAAGACCAGGTAACTAACACCCTGGCTTACTTAGCCTGGAGGATATGCTGCTGGCATCTCTGACCCTCCTTCTCTCCCTCCCCAGAACCCCACCCTCAGCTCCAGGAGCCACCTTGTGTACACGTCTGCAGTACTGCTGGAGAGGTGGTCAGGGGTTCCAGAAGCACCCAGCGCTCCAGGGTTCTCCTGCTGCCACCACCCTCCATCCTTGTCACGTTTTTGGGAAACCTACGCCTAGGTTCTCTTTGCCCTCCTTACACAGCCTTTAAAAATAGTCATTTAAAAACAAAAAAAGACATGCAGACATGCCAGAAATAACCAGTGGCTCAATGAACCTCTGAACAAATATGGTCATATTGACGAGGGAATTCTAAATTCAGCTTTGGGCTCATGTTTGAGTCAAGGAGGAGAATGAAGCCCAAATGGAAGAGAAAAACAGAGACTGAGGTTGATTTAAGAAACCAAAAGAACGCTGTCCGAAGTAAGAGCGGGGGTGGGATGGGGGGGTGACTCAAGGAGAAGACAGTTTGGGAGTTAGCTTCTGACCCTGCCTGCTAGGAGTTTTGAGGTTCCTGGCAGAGGTACCCCTATTCAATGGTGACACAGAAATGTCACAGGCCTCCTTTAAACCCAAGCTCTGTGAGTTTTCCTCCTATCTATGTGACACAAGCAAGTCAAGAAAGCTTTGTGGGCCCAAATTTTCCCCTCTGCACACTGGAGCTAGCCATTAGTGTATTCACACTCACAATGAGGTGAAATATGTAAAATGCCCTTTGTGGAAAGGTGCAGGGCCAAGTTGGGGTGATGGAGTTGTTCTGATTTTGAATATTTTTATTTTATGTTTGTGAGTGTTTTGTCTGTGTGGATGGAGTTAGACAGTTGTGAGCCTCCATGTCGGTGCTGGGAATTGAACCAGGATCCTCTGGAAGGATCCATGTTATTAACCATTGAGCCGCCCCTCCAAACTTAGTGTTCTGGTTTGTGATGTGAGTGTGATAGTGTGTTCACACATATGTCCACCTGGGTAACGCAGATAATTTTATATTTTAAATGGGTGTCTTGTTGTAGTAAGCGAAGCTTTAAACAAAGGTTTAGAAAGAAATCATCATAAATCCCAGTACAGAGATGGCCTGGAACAGATATTTGCTTGGTAACAGCTATTCACTCAGTCAGAGGGAGTGTCTTGTGGCTATGGCTGATCAGACCAGAGGAATTAAAAAGAAAGGCTAGAGAGAGCCAGACATGGTGGAACCCCGGAACGTGAGAGGTGCAGGCTGGGGTGTCTGCAGTTCAAGGACTTCCTCAGCTGCCTAATGAGTTCGAGGCCAGTTTGCGCAGCAGGAGAGATTATCCCCCAAACAAACAAAAGCCCTTGGGAAACATGACAGAGAAAAGTCAAGCTTGTTCATGGGTAACAGTTTCTGCTGCCAGGCCTGGAGAGTCCTACTTGGGGGCAGGACACAAGCCACTCCTGCAAGCCGTCTTCTGACCTCCACAGTGTACCATGGTACCCACACTCACACAAAATCAACAAGTAATATGCAGTAAGTGCAAAAAACAAGCTTAAACAAAGGAAATAAACACACTAAATAAATAAATAAATAAATAAATAAATAAATAAATAAATAAATAAATGCACATAGATACACACACCTGTACACACACCTACATGGGTACACACACGGATACACACACATCTGTACACACACACCTGTACACACACACACACATACACACACACTGAATCAAACCATTTACTAGTCACTGGGTGCCTCATGGAGCCCGGGAAGCAGAGGATGAGGGGGTAGGAGGGAAGCCAGAAAACTGGCATTTGTGGAAGATGTGCACAGAAGTGCTCAGTGGATTTAATGACTGTAGAAATCAAGGAAGTGAAAGCTGAGAAACACGCTCACAGGAGATGTCGCTGTGACCCTTGTATTCCGTGGGTTTGGTGAGTGGGGATGTACCAGGCAAGGGGTAACAAAGGGGGTAAGGATGGGACCCGAGGGCACATCCTTCCCGCTCCCAGACTCCCACACTCACAGACATCCTCCTGCCTCTGCCTCCTGAGTTCTGACATTAAAGATGTGTGCCCCCCATTGATACATTTTAATCTCCATGAAAACCAGAGAAGACAGAACGGTGGCCCTGGCAAGCAGAGAAGGCTGTCCAAGGAGTGGCAAGGGCTGGTTTTGCTTACTCAATTAAAAAAAATTAATTCATTAATTTTCTGTGTATGAGGGGATGGTGACAGCACTTGAGTAGAGGTCAGAGGACATGTGGGTGTCAGTTCTGGCCTTCTACCATGTGGATTATGGGGATTGAACTCCAGTCCTCAGGCTTGGTGGTTTTACGCCAAGAGCCATCTCATCAGCCCTAAGTCTTTTTTTTTGGGGGGGGGGGGTTGTTTTTTTCGAGACATGGTTTTTCTGTGTAGCCCTGGCTGTCCTGGAACTCACTTTGTAGACCAGGCTAGCCTCAAACTCAGAAATCCGCCTGTCTCTGCCTCCCGAGTGCTGGGATTAAAGGTGTGAGCCACCACTGCCTGGCCAGCCCTAAGTCTTCTTTCTTCTTTGCCGCCCCCCACCACCTTCTCTTCTTCCTCTTGCTCTGGCCCCACTCACTGTGGGCTCTGCTGTCTTGTCATTTAAAAAACAAATTGATTGTTTAAGATATTTAAATGACAAAAGGACTTGAGGAGAGCTGAGGACAGAACACTCCTCTCAGCCTTCCAGAGTCTTCATTTGCTGTCCTGAAAGAAAGAGCACTGTTTATCGCCTAGACTTAGCTTAGGTGTTCCTGGGGGGTGGGGGTGGGGGTCCTGCAAGCCCTGACCACCAAGCTAACTGGTCTGCTGTGTTCTCCCTCAGTTGCTGGGGTTTTGTAGCATTGGCTTTAGAGGCCCGGTCTGGATCTAGCTCTGCAGTCTTCCATTCTCCTGTCCAAATCCACACATGTTGGTTTCCGTTCCTGGGTTGGCAGCTTTGTCTGGCGTGCCTCTCTGCTGTGCTCAGTATCTAGTTATAACTGGTCGTTGCTCTAATTACAGAAAACCCTCGATGCTCTGCTCTGTAAGCACGGGTACCACAGATCTCCTTGCTGTGTCTGGTTCTGACGATGCCAAACCCATGTCCTTCTTTTGGGTCATTTTTCTTGCCACTGGCACAGTGAGACTGGTCCCCACCCTGGTCACACAAACCTCCGGATGACTCCTAAAGTGTTTCTGTGGTTCTCATGGCTCACAGCCCCTCCTCTCTCCATTCTTGTTTTGTGTCCTCTGTTGTCACCTGTCCTTAGGATGGAGGGGTCCTGTGGCCCCCACCCCTGGCTCCAGAAGAGGTCATACATACATCCTGTGTGGCCAGAGGGGGAAAGGATGGTGATGGCAAGAAAGGCTGAAGCAAAAAACCTGGGAACTAAAGCCTTTAGCCCTCACCTCCATGGCAAGCGCTAAGACTCCAAAAGGCCACTGGAAACTTCTGCCCCAAGTTCCATATGTGTGTTGAGTTCTTGGTTTAAGACTGAGGCCATCCCGGTCTACAGAGTGAGTTCCAGGACAGCCAGGGCTACACAGAGAAACCATCTCAAAAAAAAAAAAAAAAAAAAAAAAAAAAAGACTTTCTCTTGTAGCCCAGACTGGCCTCTAGCTTGCTGGGTAGCAGAGGTGACCTTGAAGATGAAGCCTCGTTTCCGTCTCCCAAGTGCTGGGGTGGGGGATGTATGCTACCATGCACAGTTTCTATCTCATGTTCCCCAGGCTAGCCCAGAATTTACCAAGCAGCCTAAGAACAGCCTTGGACTCCCACCTGCAGAGACCATGGGTGTGTGTCACCACACATAGTTGGTGTGGCCCTGAGGAGCTAACCCATGGCCTCACATGTGCTTGGAAAGCACAGCACTGCCAGTTGAGTGACACCCCAGTCTTACTCTGTATCTTTTCATGTGACCTAGGCTGGCCTTGAACTTGCTATTCCGTTCAGGATGCCTTCACCTCCTGCTCCTCTTGTCCCCAGCTCCCAAGGGCTGGGGTTACAGGCATGTGTCACCATGACCTTGGTGAAGGTTTTCTGAGACACCACACACACACACACACACACACACACACACACACACACACACGCTTCTTACTGGGACACAGATACCGTACATGCTAAGTCTTTAGCTTAAGAGAAACAGTAGCCTTCTGTCCACCCAGCCAAGTGTGAAGACCAGAATCCTCTCTGACTCCTCGCTGCAGTGAGAAAATAAACACCTTCCAAAACACACAAAACCTGCATTTAGTTCTCCTCCTCCTCCCTGGGCCAGTAAACCACCCATTTGGTAGATGGGTGTGGCTCACTGGAAGGTGCGACTTCAGCGCCTCTGGAAAATATTAAGAGTCTGGGTGAGAATGGGCGCCAGACGGTTGATACAGCAGCACCTGTCTGCTTCTGTAACGTTAGTTACTGGGAACTAACAAGGAGAGAGAGCGGCCCTAGGCACGTCTGTAATCATTTCACAGGCAACTTTCAAATCTATGCTAACAAACATTGCATTTATAATGGAAATCCATTTTATTTCACTTCATTTAATTTTATTTACTTATCTATCTAATATCTATCTATCTACCTATCTAATACCAAAAGTTTGTAATAGCTCATAGAATTTGCAGGTGGTCTATGGCTAAACCACCCTCTGAAAAGTTATAAAATAAATGTAAAGAATAACAAAAGCACACTCGTCAAAGCGTGCTCTGCATTGAGACGAGATTTAGCCACACGCTGGGACAGAATCCTTATTTTTAACAGTTCTGTTTAAGGGCTGGGGGTGTAGCTCACTTGGTAGGGTTCTTGCTTAGCATTCATGAGGCCCTGGGTCCTATCCCTATGCCTGGATAAACTCCTGTCTTTTAATTCTTTAGCTGTCGGAGAAAGAACCTGATCAAGCCCGTTGACTGAACCAAAACTATGTCTCAGGAAAAAAGAAATTAAGGGCTGAGCATGGAGGTACACACTTTTAAACCCAGCACTCTGAAGGCAGATGGATCCCTGTGAGGTTGAGGCCAGCCTGGTTTACGTAATAAGTTCCAGGACAGTCAGGGCTACACAGAGAAACTCTGCCCGCTCTTCCCCACTCAAAAAGAGAGAGAGAGAGAGAGAGAGAGAGAGAGAGCAGAGCAGAGCAGAGCAGAGCAGAGCAGAGCAGAGCAGAAAGGAAAGGAAAGGAAAGGAAAGGAAAGGAAAAGAAAAGAAAAGAAAAGAAAAGAAAAGAAAAGAAAAGAAAAGAAAAGAAAAGAAAAGAAAAGAAAAGAAAAGGGACCAGGCCAGGAAATGGCTCAGTGGGGAAAGTGCTCACAGCATTGAGGTCAGAGTCGGAGCCCAGCACCCACAAGGTGGAGGGAAAGAGCGCTGCATGCTGTCCCGTGACTTCCACTTACATGCCACGGTGTGTATGCACTCCATATACACATTAATAATAATGAAAAAGTAAACAAAACAAAAGTATGGCTTTAATGTGTGTGTATTTGTGTTGCTAGAGACCAAACACGGAGCTTCACACATGACAGACAAGCACTTTATAAATGAGCGTTACCTCCCAAGCTGGGAAGAATAGAACATATTAATAACCATGAATGTCCCATAAGAAAAGCAATGGTATGTAAGTAAATGTCTTCCTTCCTTCCTCCTTCCTCCTTCCTCCTTCCTCCTTCCTCCTTCCTCCTTCCTTCTTCCTCCTTCCTTCCTCCTTCCTTCCCTCCTTCCTCCTTCCTTCCCTCCCTCCCTCCTTCTTTCCTTCCTTCCTTCTTTCCTTCCTTCCTTCCTCCCTTCCTTCCTTCCTTCCTTCCTTCCTTCCTTCCTTCCTCCTTCCTTTACTCCTTCCTTTCTGTTAGCTTGTTTTTGTTTGAGACAGGATTTCCTTGAGTAGCCCAGGCTGTCCTGGAACCCTCTCTGTATATAGACCAGGCTGGCCTCAAACTCAGAGATCTGCCTGGCTCGGCTTCTCAAATGCTGAGACTAAAAGCGTGCGCCACCCTGCTTGACTGTAAATGACCATTTCTAAGCAGTTAGAAACCCTGGCCAATCATTTCTGCCAACAGACAATCAACATGCAGAAAGTTTAATGCTTGACTGACACGTCGTGACTGCACTACCATTCACGAAATGAGCATTTGGGCTGAATGCACAGATGGCGGTCCTGAAGGCTGCTGGGGCTGTGGGACATGAGCTACCGGACACTTCTGGCAGGAGGGTGTGAGGGTTGAGGTCGATCCGGCTTCACGGGGTCCATAATTATAGAAGAGACAACCCTCCAGCCTTGTCTGTGAGAGAGTCTCCAGCTTAGGTAAACTGGGATGGGGAGACCCACACTGAATGTGGGAGGTGCCACTCTGCAGGCTGGGGAAGGTGAGCTGAGCACTCTGCTGCTTCCTGGCTGTGCCTGTCACTGATGCTTCTGCTTCTGACACTGCACCTTCGGCACAGAGATGGACTGTGTCCCTTTAAAGCCCATAGTCCCCATAGAACCATGGTCACCACCTACTCCCTTAGGGTGCTCCTTGTCAGAGATTTGGTCACAGTAATGAGAAAACTAAACACCAGAGGGTCAACTGATCAGCCTGGTCTACAAAACACCCGGGGAACAACCCCTAACACTGCGCAGGCACATTGCATGGCAGAGTTCACACTCATAGGAGCCAGTGACCAGACACAGCCTGAGAACCCAGTGGCACAGATGACAGACAGCTAGCTCATGGGTACAGTTCCTGACAGCCACAAAATGAAAACAAGCCAAATGTCCCCTCTGGCAGCCTGGCATACAGGGCTGTATCACACTATGGATTGTCATTAACAGCAGAGACATACAACAAACAAAACTTTAGACGGTGTGGATGGATTGCAGGGTCCAAAAAGTGTTCTAGTCACCGTCATTCTCCCCTCATGCTCTACAGGACATCTGAGGACAAACTGTCCTAAATACAATACTGTAGCGGGGCTGAGGAGATGTCTCAATGGCTACAGTGCTTCCTGTACTGGGTGAGGACCAGAGTTTGGCTCCCCAGAAATGCCCGTGAATGCTGACATGGTATGACAGTATGTCTCTAATTTAATTTATGATCCAGAAGGTGGAGACAGAGCAAGCTGGCTAGCAAGACTATCTCTGCTTATATTGGCAAGCTCTGGGTTGACAGATATGCGTGCAGTCAAAGCACCCATAACACATAAAATAATATAATACAAATTATTTCAAAAGTAACTCAGACCCAGGCACTGGTGGTGCACACCTTTAGTCCCAGCACTTGGGAGGCAGAGGCAGGTGGATCTCTGAGTTTGAGGCCAGCCTGGTCTACAGAATGAGTTCCAAGACAGCCTGGGCTAAACAGAGAAACCTTGTCTTGAAAAACAACAAAACAAACAAACAAATAACAACAACAACAATAATAAAAAACAAAAAAGAAAGAAAAGAAAAAAGAAAAAAAAGCACTTTAGCTTAAGATCAAGTCTCTCCTCAGAGACGAGAGAGTGGGCTTGTTAACCTTCCACCTCCAGCAGGCAGATGCAGAGGGCGGTGGTTCTCATACCACATTTGCAATGCCCCAAGCACGCGTACTCCCAGGTATAGAGGCTTTCGATGCCTGCAGGTGGAAAGAGGTGGAATGGCCGCTGTCTACATGCCCTGTGTGGGCTGCAGGTAGACAAGTGACACTTACCTTTCCCGCAGGCTTGCACCAGTCCGTACCACTCCCCACAGCTGTTGCACAACAAGGTAAAGGCCGTTTCCCGATGGCCTGGGACGGACCCTGGTGCACACAGGTACAGCAGCTCATCCCCCATCTCCAAGCCAGTGCGACCCTGGAGGATGGTGTGTGGGAATGACGGTGGGTCTCCACACGGTCTCTCTGAGGAGAAGCAGCAACAGTCAGAGTCTGTTAATCTCCCTTGCCAGCCTAACAGAACTAGGATCCACAATGGAAATGCATCTCTGCGCCCGTCTATACGGGATATCTGTGGGGTTTCCTAGTCTGGGTTAACTGAGGTTGAAGGACCTTAATGTAGGGTCACATTTCATGAGCTCTGGTCCAGGACTACATACAAAGGAGAGTTTAGTGGGGCATGGTGGTGCACACCTTTAATCCCAGCACTAGGGAGGCAGAGGCAGGAGAATCTCTGTGAGTTTGAGGCAAGTCTGGTCTGCATAGCAAGTTCCAAGATAGTCAGGAGTATAGGAGAGAGAAAAGGACAGAGACAGAGCTAGAGAAAGACAGACAGAGACACAGAGACTCGGAGAGATACAGAGAGACACACAGACACAGAGACAGAGAGAGACCGAGAGACACAGCAGAGGGAGAGCTGACTGGGGATGCAGGAGCCTCCAGCCATCTTCACCATGTATGGACTGCACCTGCAGACGGTGAGCCAAAAGAAAGCCACCCTTTCCCAAGCTGTCACCAGTATTCCACCCCAGCATCAGGCCGAGTTCGAATACACAAGTGATACAGAACATTCCCAGCCTATGAGAAAAGAACCCTGCAGAGTGAACCCACCTACCCCGACACCTTGTCCCGAGTGTCACCTATACCCACACCAGGATCCCAGGAACAAGTTCTCTTGTTCATTGCCTGGTAGAATGCCTGACACGGAGGAGCCCTCCCCCCCCCCCCAAAAAAAAAAAACAAACCTATTGAGTGACTCATCGTGGTACCAAGTTATAGTTTGTATTTTAAAATTGCCAGACACCGAGACCCCTCTGCGGTCTCCTTGGTGACTCACACGTACAAGCCTCACACAGGTCCTTTGGCCTTGTTTGGATGAAGGAATCAGTGTGTGGTCAAGAGACCTACCTACACGCAGAAGTGCTCGTTAGATGTATGCTCACATAAATACATGTATAGCATCTGTCTGATAGCTAATGGTAACATGGCCACAAGTGCAGCCATGTAAACACATGTAAAATACATACAGATGGAAATATTCACTCTATACATATATAAATGCACATACGCAAAGTTCCATATATGCAAGAGTTGGAAGGACAAAAAGTGGAACATATGCAGGATGGAATTTTAATTTGTTTATTTTTTCACGTGTGCGTGTGGTGTGCATGCATGCTTGCATGCACATGTGTGCTTTTAGGACATTTGCCCCTCTCTCCCATCTTACTCACTGAGGCAGAGGTTCTCAGGCAGATCGATTGCTCTCCCTTCTGGCTATCTCACTACCTAGCTCACTCTGGCGACTCCCCGTCTCTGCCTTCTGAGGCTGGGACTGAAGGCATGCCACCACGTCCACCCAGGAGGCCACCATGTCCACTTGGCAGGCCACCATGTCCACCCAGCATTTATGTGGATCCTGGGGATTTGAATGCTGGCCCTCATGCTTATACAGCAAGCAGCCAAGGCATTTCCCACAAAAGAAATTTTATGTAGCCATAGAGGAAAGAGAGCCCATGACATTTTCATGATGGCAGGCACAACTGGAAGTCATCATGCTAAGCAAAAGAAACCAGACCCCAAAAGACAAATCCCACTTGTTTTTGTGTCATATGTGGAGCCGAGATTCAAAATGACATAAAATGCATATAAAACATCTGCTTATTTCTTCAAAGATTGAAATTATATATATTTGTTTCATGTGTCTACACATGTGCATGCGAGTGGGCACTTATCACAGAGCATGAGCGCAAACCAGAGGAGTTTGGGGCAGAATATTTCTCCTTCTGCCCTGTGGGTCCCAGGGATCAAACTCAGGTTGTCAAGCTTGGTGACAAATTCCTTTACCTGCTGAGTCCTCTCACTGGCCCAACATCTGTATAATTTAACCCAAATGGGATTCAATTGTGCCTATTACTGAAAACTCTGGTTTGGTTTGGTTTGGTTTGGTTTGGTTTGGTTTGGTTTGGTTTGGTTTTAGCTAACTCTATATTTGTGAAAAAGTATTTTAGATTTGCACAAAATTGAAATGAAGATACACTGAATTCCTATATACCTACTTCCCTCCCACCTCAGGCTGTGTCCTTCCTCAGTAATTCCACCATATAGTTACATTCCTAACACAGAAACATCACCTGCCCCCTCCCCCACCCCACCCCCCCGCAAAGTCTATACTATGTCCCTCACAGTTAGCTCTTGGAACTGTACATCCTATGGGTTTGGACAATTGCTACAATGCATGTGTGCTCTATCACAGTCTCCTAAAGAGAACTTTCTGGTCTAAAAAAGCCTCTTTGATCCACTTCCTTTCTCCCCAACATGGGCAGGCGCTGGATCATGTGACTAGAGTGACAACATGGGGTCTCGGAGATGACTCAGTAGATAAATAAGAACCCTAGTGCAAGTCTTACAAACTCACTTACAAAAGCTGGGTGGGGTGGTTCATTCTTGCAATCCCAGCTCTGGGGAGGCAGAGACAGATAGACACCCAGGATGGGGGATGGGGCTCCCTGGCCAGCAAGCCAGTTTAGCTCACTTGGTGAGTTCCAGAAAAAAAGGAGAGTCCCTGAGCCAAAAACAATCTCAGTAACACATGAGGTTATCTCCTGGTCTTCCAGCACACACAAAGCTGCACATATAACTCCCCCCAACACCACCATACACAAACAACATCAATTTAGTAAGATTGTCGAACTATCTTTCAATGTAGCAGAGCCATTTTTCATTGCTAACAGGAATGTTGTAGTTAATGCTCTTGCATGGGTTTGAAGGTGCCAGAGTTTTGGATTTTGGCTATTTTGATAGAAATGAAGTTGTGATGGTCATTTTTTTGTCAGCTTGACACAAGCTAGACTTTCCTGGAAAGAGAGCCTCGTTGAGGAACTGCCTCCATTGGGTTGACCTGTGGACATGTCTGTGGTGACTGTCTTAAGTTAATTGGTGTGGGAAGACCCAGCCCACTGTGGGTGGTATCGTTCCCTAGGCAGCGGCTTCTGAACTGTATAAGAAAGTGAGATGCACACAGAAGAGCAAGTGAGCGGGTGGGCTGTATGCATTCACTCTCTCTCTGCTCCTGAGTATCGATTTGAAGTCCCTGTGTTCATAGACTGTAATCTGATACTGTGAGCTAAAACAACCCCCTTTCTCCCCAATTTGCCTTTTCATCACGGTATACATCACAGCAGCGGAACTTAAGACAGACCAGTGATGGTCTGTGTTCTCATGTGCAATTCCCTAAGGACACACAGCATTGAACATCTCTTCCTACACTTGCTTGCTGCCTGTCTATTTCTTTGGTGAGGTATTTGCTCAGGTCTTTTGTCCATTTTTAAGGCAGATTACTCTTTAGTCACTGCTGAGCTTTGAGAGTTCTTTGTCTGATTCCCATGGCAATCCTTGTCTCCCGCAGACCTGTCCGTTTCTCGTTTGTTGGTACTCACTAGCTCACCTTTCTTGTGCTCAATGTCTCCACGCTTATACATTCAGGTCTCTCTTGCCTAGGAATGGTGCCACCCACCGTGGGCAGTGTCTTCCCACATCAATTAATTTAAGACAACTTCTACAGCCATGACTACAGCCAGCCCAATGTTAAGAATCCCTCATTGACTCCCTTCGCAAGCAATTCTAGGTTCTGTCAAATTGATAAAGTCAACTCTATACACGTCATAATTTGTATTCTGCAACTTTGCTATGATCAATTTCAAGACACTTTTGTCAATTGTTTTAGGTTTTGGGGTTGGAGAGTTGGCTCAGTGCGTAGGAGCACTTGCCCAAAAGTCTGATGACCTGGGATCTAGCCCCAGAACTCACACAGTAGAAGAACCAAGGAAAGAACCAAGTCTCACAAGTTATCCTCTGAGCTCCTATGTACCAGAGCATGTGCATGCCCGATTACCCACTAAGCAAATGAATAAAGAAATGTTATAATATTGTTGGGAGTTTCCCGCCTATACAGTTATTTTATCTGTAGACAGACAACTTTAGCTTTTCTTTACTGCTCTGTCCACCTTTTATTTTATTTAAAGAGATTGACTTTTATCATTTTTAACTGTGTTTACTTGTGTGTGTGTGTGTGTGTGTGTGTGTGTGTGTGTGTGTGTGTGTGTAAGTATATGTTGGTTTCCCTACAGCTGGAGTTACACACAGGTGATCATAAACCACCTGATGTGGGAAACCAGACTCAGGCTCTCTGGAAGAGTAGTACAGGCTTTTAGCCGCTGAGCACTCTCCATCCCCCTCTATCCACCGTTTCTTCCCTTACAGCTCTAGCTGTAGCTTCTACTTGAGGTTGGAAATCAGGGGTAAGAGGTGCATTGTTTCTGATCTTACTGAGAAGGATTTGATCTCACGCCATTCAGGGAAACAGGGGCAGCAGGGTTTTTTAAATAGATGTTCTCAGGCGTCTTGAGGAACTTCCTCTCTATTTCGATATTGATGAAAGGGTTATTTTATTATCCACGGGTGCTGGATCTGGCCAACTTTCTCCTGACTCAATAGCCATGTGATATTCCTTCTGTAGTCCATTGATGTAATGTGAAACCAGATAAGCACACTTAGTGTGTGTGTGTGTGTGTGTGTGTGTGTGTGTGTACAAGCATGCTGTCTATATGGGAATGTGTGGGTCCATGTGCTCATGTCTGCACATGCACAGTTCAGAGCAGGACATCAAGTGTCCTCCTCTGTGACTCTCCACCCGGCAGCTTTAAGATATGGTTTCTTACTAACCTGAAGTTTAGTAGACTGCTTGGTCATAAAGTTCCCTCAACCCCAACCTTGTCTCCATCCCTGGTTCTGGGGCCGTAGGCGTGTACAGCGTTTGCCTTGTATGATGGGCATCTGAACCCAGGTCTTCCTACTTTCGGAGTAAGTGTTCCTATCCACTAAGCCATCTTCCCAATTCCTGTAAATTTGGAGTGGGGTGGAGCACTACATAGCCCAGTCTGACCTCAAATTTGTGATTCCCCTGCCTCTGCCTCTCTGGAGTGGGAGGTTCCAGGCATGCCACCACACGTGGCTTGTGTAATTCTTTTATAGCTTGTTAGATTGGATTTGCTAATGTTTTCTTGTCTGTGTTCATGAGATAAATTGGTCTGTAGTCCTCTTTTCTTGGAATGTCTTGTCTGGTTTTGGTTTGGAGGTAATAATGGCCGCATGGAATGAATTAGGAAGTATTCCTTCTGCTTTTAAGTTCTGGAAAATTTCATAGAGAATCAGCATAATTTCTTCCTTAAATGCCCAGGCCCATCTGTGCCTGATGCTCTCTGTTCTAGAGTTATTATTTATTTTGTTCTTTAACAGAGAGAGGCTAATTGAGATCGCTCCTGTCTTAACAGGGATGCTAGACTGTTCTTTCAATGGACTGATTTATTTCATCTAGGTTTCAAAGCTGAGGGTGCAGCTACTTAGATCTTTTAAAATATATATATTTAATCACATGTATTTATGTGTCTGGGTTTGGGTTTGTGCACATGAGTGCAGAGAACAGGAAAGGGCACCAGAAGCCCTAGGGCTGGAGTTACGGCTGGTTGGACCCACCCAGCCTGTGCGCTGGGGAACCAAACTGTCTGCTAGACTTGTGGGCCACCTGATACAGGTGCTGGGGTCTGAAACTACGTCCTCTGCCAAAGCAGCAGCTGACTCACCTGCTGAGCCATTGCTCCAGCCCTAGTTATATACTCATATTATGTTTACAATTCTTTTAATATCCATGAGATCTGTAGTGGCTCTCCTTCCCCGCCCCCACCCCCCAGGAGCAGGGGAAGTCTCACTGTGCAGCTCTGGCTGACTTGAAACTTATTATGTATGTGTACTGGCTAGTTTTGTGTCAACTTGACACAGCTGGAGTTATCACAGAGAAAGGAGCTTCAGTTGAGGAAATGCCTCCATGAGATCCAACCGTAAGGCATTTTCTCAATTAGTGATCAAGGGGGAAAGGCCCCTTGTGGGTGGGACCATCTCTGGGCTGGTAGTCTTGGTTCTATAAGAGAGCAGGCTGAGCAAGTCAGGGGAGGCAAGCCAGTAAAGAACATCCCTCCATGGCCTCTGCATCAGCTCCTGCTTCCTGACCTGCTGGAATTCCAGTCCTGACTTCCTTGGTGATGAACAGCAATGTGGAAGTGTAAGCTGGGTAAACCCTTTCCTCCCCAACTTGCTTCTTGGTCATGATATTTGTGCAGGAATAGAAACCCTGACTAAGACAGTATGCAAGGCTTGAACTCATAGAGACCTCCCTGACTATGTCTCCTGAGTGCTGGCATTAAAGACAAGTGCCTCCACACCCAGGTGGTTTTTCATTTCTTTCAAAAAAATATTTGTTTTATTATTTGTGTATGAATGTGTGTGTGTGTGCACGTGTGTGTAGGTGTGAGTGCCCACGGAGCCCAACAAAGAATGTCAGCACCCCTGGATCTGGAGTTAAGAGAGTCATGAACCACCCAATGTAATGTGGACACCGGGACTCCGAATCCTGTCCTCTATAAGAGTATTAAGTGCTTTTCACTGTGTGTGTGTGTGTGTGTGTGTGTGTGTGTGTGTGTGTGTGCATGCATTTGTCCATGTGGATAAGGGCATTGGCCTCACAGGCCTGATTAGATTTTACTGTCAAATTGACTCAACCTAGAGTGATCTGGGAAGAGGGAACCTCAATTACTGTGATCAGTCACGGCTGTGGATGCCCACTCTGGGCGGTACCATCTCTATGCAGGTGGGTTGGACTATATAAGAAAGCTCGCTAAGCCAGAGCCAGTGAGTGAGCCAGTAAGCAGCCTTCCTCCGTGATTTCTGCTTCAGTTCTTGCTTGAGCTCCTGCTCTGACTTCCCTCAATGATGACCTGTGACCCGGAAGTGGAAGCAAAATAACCCCTTTCCTCCTCGAGTTGCTTTTGGTCTGGGTGCTTTATTTCCCATCCAAGTACTAACCAGGTCGACCCTGCTTAGCTTCTGAAATCAGATGAGATCGGTTGTGTTCAGGGTGGTACGACCGTAGACAGAGCACTTTATCTCAATAGAAAAGTCCAGAACCTATGTTACTCTTGGCTTCTCAACTTGCTTTCTTTTCTATTCTGTTTGTTTGTTTGTCTGAGTTATAGGGAACTGAACCAGGGCCTCACACTGGTGAGGCAAGCAGCCTACCATCGAGTTAAGCACCCAGCTCTCTCTTAGCTTAACACTGGTCTCCATATGGGGAGCAAGCTCGGGGGCTTGTGCTCACCTAAATTCTACCTCCAGCGACTAGAACAATCACGAGATGCTCAAAACCATTCTAGACAAGAGCCGGGCAATGGCGTCCCATCTCCTCTTAAAAAATCCAATACAGTTTTCCTCCCCCACAGATAACTCTTCTCAATGTCTCCAGTCTTATCTCAGATTGTCCCTCCTGCTGGGGACAGTTCTCAAATGCACCAAGATCTTCCTTGCTACTGTTCAACATGGCTACCCAGCTCGGAGTCTTCTAGACCAGTGGTCCTCAAGCTATGGGTCAGGACCCCTTTAGAGACGAACGACCCTTTCACTGGGGTCGCCTAAGGCCATCAGAAAGTGGAGATGTTTACACTACAATTTATAAAAGTAGCAAAACTACAGTTATAAAAACTAGAGCAAACGAAAATCATTTTATGGTTGGGGTCACCACAGCACGAGGTATTAAAGGGTCACAGCGTTAGGAAGGTTGATGGCCACTGCACCACCCACAAAGGCCAGAAAACTAGAAAATCCACAGCAGACAAGGAACAGTGCACACACAGAGAAAGAGGGAGCCCTTGACGTGGTAAAGAGGAAGAGTGGGGAAGACTCACCTCTATTTCCTTTGCTTCTAGGACATGGAGTCACTAGACTATATTTGAGCCTAAATTTGAACACAGAACACTCAAAATCTTGAAGGAGCACAGTCCTGGCCACAGCCTCTAAAACACCCACGTAGTTAGAGGTTAAAAGATAGGCTGAGCCGGGGCTAGAGAGATGCCTCAGTTGGGGAAATTTCCCAAAGCCATTTCTGAGGCAGGGGGACTCCTCCAAGGCAGACCTGAAAACTGGTTCCTTTCAAAAATTCCCATCTGTCTTGTCTTGGGGACAGCGAGGATCCAGCTCTTCTTGAAGGCATAACAAAACTGCCCGTCCCTGCCTGTCTTTATGGGAAGCAAAGGTGACTGTCATGTATGGGGTGACAATGCCTGCAAGAAAGGGACATTGAGGCCGGCTCGGTCTCAGGAGCAGAGACAGCAGCAAAGTGTTGGCTTGGAGTGTGGCAGACAGAGTGGAAGGGAAGCCTGAAGCCTCCAAGCCCCAGGCTGCCCACCCAATGGAGAAGCTCCCAAAGCAGAGGCGGGACACGGGTACAACGATGGGAGAGGGAGGATGGGAACGGGACGACCCAAGTGGAAGAGGCGTATTTCATCAGCATCCCGTCAGTTAAAAATAACTGCACTTATTAGTCGAAGTGAGATCACCACAGGACTGGAAATTCACTGTCTGAAACAAGAACACCCGAAGGAAAAAGCCGCATCTACACATCGGGGGATGAGCTCGGCTTTAAAGAAGCGTGGGAGGGGCTGCGCGCATGCGAGCCAGGCCCCATCTTCTCTCTGGGCATTTTAGCAGATGCCTGTCTGCCAGTTTTGAAGTAAGCACCCTTCATTTTCCTGGCCTTGCCAGAAGGGCGCAGCACCAGTGACTCGGCCGTGATGCTCACCCAGAGAGAGGGTATGCTGTGGGGCATCCAGTTGAGCCTCACCTATGCTGAGTAGGAACCGCAAATCCTCCGAGCTGAGCCTCCACCCCCTTGGGTCCTCTCCGCTGAGCCTTATTAACTGCATGTGCTAAGAAACATCAGGAGAGCTCACGGAGCAGCACTTGACAGTATGGAGGAATCCCCCTGGCCAGCCCATGCTTGCTTTGGCCAAGGAGGTGTTCCTTCCCTCTGTAACCTATGTCAACGCTGTAATCCCCACAAGGGAAGAATAGCCTCTCCATCGCCAAGCTTGGAGGACTGAGGAAAGGCTTACACAGTCCATCTAAGGCAGGACGGCAGGACCGCAGGACCGCAGGACCGCAGGACCGCAGGACCGCAGGACAGGTTACGATGGGAGATAGCAGCATTCCTCAGCAGACACTCTGAGGTTGGGTGAGCTTTCTACCCTGTCAGTCAAGCACCTGAGAGTAACGCCTATAAACTGACCACTAGGCTTGACTTGAGTGGAGTCGTTTCTTGTCCTGTCATTGGGGTCCTCTCTGAGGTGAGATGTCTCTTCACATCTCACTAGGAGAAACTCACTGCATGGGAGGGACACACACAACCGTTTGTGAATTCTCCTCACCTGCATTTGAGAGGAGGCTGTAGAAACGGTACCCTTTAACCCTAGGAGACTTTGCCCTGCATTTCCTACGAGCAGTGGTGTTCTTCTACCACAGCAGCAGTAATGATCAAAAGCAGGGCATTCCGACATTGGTGCCATGCTGCTCAGTTCACAAGCCACATTCAAATACCATCAAATAGAGTTGTTTTATTTCTATCTAGTCCAGGATACAATCCCAGATTGCCTTTCATTACCAAGTCTCTTTTTCTATTTTAAACTAGGACAGTTGCTTAGGCTGCCTCTGTTTTTTCAACTCTCTGCTTTGTAATTTATTTTAGTGAGTGAGTGTGTGTGTGTATGTGTGTGTGGTGTTGTGTGTATAGTGTTGTGTGTGTAGGTGTGTGTAGTGTCTGTGTGTGACAGGATGTCTGTATGTGTGATGTATATGTGTATGTAGTGTCTATTTGTACTGTATGTGTAGTGTTGTGTGTATGGATATCTCTGTGTGTCTCTGGGTATCTGTGTGTGCAGGTGTGCATGCCCGCACACACTTGTGTGGAGGCCTAAGGAGGATGCCAGGTGCCCCACTCCATCACCACTTGCCTTACCCCCTCCAGGTTTCATTTTCCTTTGAACCTGAATCTCACCATTGCAGCTCCCTAGGAGCAAGGCTGCCTCCAAACCACAAGCAGGCTGTAGATTTATAAATGAGTCTAGCTAGGATTGGTATAGGAGCCACAAAAATTGTAGGGCTACCAAGTTGTCATTCTAAGTCACTCTACTCTGGAGTGGCACTTAACGTCATAAAAGCTACAGAGGACCTGATTCCTTGAGATCACTAGAGGAGCCAGGTTCTGTTCTGTTTCCCTCAGGGGTCAACACTGCCAATGTCTGGGATCCAAACAGCCATTTGAATTCATTTATAGAGTGAATTAGATAGATAGATAGATAGATAGATAGATAGATAGATAGATAGATAGATTAGATAGGCAGGTAGACAGAGGGGCAGACCCAGACAGATCTTGCTCTCTCTAGATATTTGTAAAAACAAGGCCGCATCTCTTGGTTCTTTGGTTGGACCGATGGAGAGATGGTTCTGATGGCTTTCCATAGAACGCAGCCAATGGAGACCCTTTCATAGAAAGAAAGCTCACACTGGAAGACAGGCTGGCCACTGGTGAATGTGCGGCAGGCATCTACTAGCACTCATGGCAGTGTTCGTGTTTACTGATTTTCTGCCGTCTTCCCTGGACGAGGTTATTTGCTGCTTCCAGAAGCAGCCCAAGGATTTGTGCTTTTAACAATGTGGTCTGGTGCTTCTAATGTTGGGAGAAATCTGGGGCTGGGCAGATGGCTCAGTGGGTAAGAACACTTGCTGGTAAGCCCAGAGACCTGAGTTTGATACCCAGGATCCACATGGCAGAAGAGCTCTGACATGCACACACACACACAGAGTGACACATGTGTCCCCAGATGTGTACACATACAAGCACATAAAAAACATTTTAAGAGAAGTCTGGGAAGCCATAAGTACCTCCCAACCTAGACTGCATATAAAACTCACCAGGGAGGTTTTCCAAAGCTCAGTGCTGGGGCCTGGGAGCTCACCCTTGTATCCCACACTTGGGAGGTGGAGGCAGGAGGATCAGATGTCACTCTTGGCTACACGGTCATTTCTAGTCTAGCCTGCACTACACTCGACCCTGTCTCAGAACAAACATCCTCAGTGCCCAGAGTATGCAGATGAAATCCTGCAGGACCAGCACCCACGTGCCAGTATTTTTAACACTTCTCAGTGAGGAGCCAGGCAAAACTTGTTTCTGAGACCGACTAGTAAGCCTGGCATTTTCTCCATCACATGAACAGTCCCATTCAGCAGCACGTGTCTCTGATAATGAAGACCTACCCACCACAGCACCCCACAGTACCCACAGTACCCCACAGTACCCCACAGTACCCCACAGCACCCACCACAGCACCCCACAGTACCCCACAGCACCCCACAGTACCCCACAGCACCCCACAGCACTCCACAGCACACCACAGCACACCACAGCACCCCACAGCACTCCACAGCACCCCATAGTACCCCACAGTACCCCACAGCACTCCACAGCACCCCACAGTACCCCACAGTACCCCCACAGTACCCCACAGTACCCACAGCACCCCATAGTACCCCACAGTACCCCACAGCACCCACAGCACTCCACAGCACCCCACAGTACCCACAGCACCCACAGCACCCACAGCACCCACAGCACCCACAGCACCCCACAGTACCCACAGCACTCCACAGCACCCACAGCACCCACAGCACCCCACAGTACCCACAGCACTCCACAGCACCCACAGCACCCCACAGTACCCCACAGTACCCCACAGCACACCACAGCACCCACAGCACCCACAGCACCCACAGCACCCACAGCACCCACAGTACCCACAGCACCCACAGCACCCACAGCTGCTGAGAAGCCTCCCACCAATTTTCTCTGCACCACCTGGCCAATTTTTCCAACAGGAAGTTGACTTTTTCTCCCCCACAGGCAGAAATCCTACATCCCATGCATCTCTTTTTTTCAGAAGAGGGATTTTTGAAGATTTATTTATGGGCTTGGAGGGGCTGGGTTCAATTCCCAGCACCCGCATGACAGCTCACAACTGTCTGTAACTCCTGTTCCTGGGGATCTGACATAGAGACATACATTCTGTCAAACACCACAAATAAAATGCATATAAAAATAAGAAAGAAGAAAGAAAAAATTTAAAAGGTGTATTTAATTATTCTATGTGTATGAGTGTTTTGAGTGTATGTATGCATGTATGTATATATGGGCACCTTGTCTTGAGCCTTCCTGTGGGTGCTGAATCCTCTGTGAGAGCGACCAGTGCCCTCTGAGCCAATTCTCCAGCTCGGATATGGGATTGTTTTATGTATGCCCTCGGTAGGAAGAGAGACAGAAGCCTAAGCATCGATCCTTGAGGAGCTGTAGCAGACACACCAGGGCTCTGCTCTCATTCCTTAGAAACCTGGACCTTTCTAGCACGGGGTTCCTGATGGGCGCCTTCACCTCTTTGTAGGAGGGTGGCATTGTACTCATACAAACAACATCCCAGAAGTCACGTTTCCTGACACATCCCTTGACCAATGATCGACAGCTATCATGGCCCCTTTGCCCCCTCAGAAAAATCTCGATTCTGCACTGTGACGATTAGTTTTCATTATCAGCTCAGCTGGATTTATCATGTAGGAGATGCAGCTCCAGGTGTGACTGTGTTTACAAGGGCTGTTTAACATGTCCTCAGAGTGGCTGGTGCCACCCCACGACCTCTGGGGGAAGAAGGGTCTGAAGGACAATGGCCTTCGTCCCCTGGATTCCCAGGTACAGACCCAATGCCCACAGCAGTCTTAAACTCCTGCTGCCAGCAGCGTAATGGACTCTCCCCTCAAACCGGGAGCCTGAGTAAACACCTGCTTCTCTCTGTCACCTTTTGTCACAACAATGAGTCATTAACCGGGACATGCACACCATCTCCAGAGGCTCTCTGAAACACCGGCTCAAAGTTCTCTTCTCTGCCACACCTCTGTGAACTCTGCTTAATATGTACCAATGCCTGGCCACCTTCACCCTCCTGTTCAGGTTCTCACTGCCCTATCTGTGTTCCTAATTAGAGCCCTTCTAAACGTTTATATTTTATTTATTAACTCTTATTATTTATTCATTTAAATTTTTTTATTTATTTATTTATTTATTTATTTATTTATTTATTTATTTATTCCAAGACAGGTTTCTCTGTGTAGCTCTGGCTATCCTGGAACTCACTCTGTAGACCAGGCTGGCCTCAAAGTCACAGATATCTGCCTGCTTCTGCTTCCTGAGTGCTGGGATTAAAGATGTGTGCCACCATCATCCGACTTATTTATTTTATTTTTAAAAATTATGTGTGTGTATGTGCACCTGTGAATGCTAGTGCCCACAAAATCCAGAAGAGTTTATTGGATGTTATAGGAGGTTGTCAGCTGCCCAACATGGGTGCTGGGCACCAAAGGTCCTCTGGAAGGGCAGTGAGTGATCTTAGCTGCTGAGACAGCCCTCTACCCGCCCTGGGAAGACTCAAGAAAGCAAGTTCAGAGAAGTGTCACCTCAGAGTGTTTGTCTAGATGGCCTACCCATGATAGCAGCTGCCACTCACAGCCTCCAGGACCCTTACAGGCACTGACCTTCGTCCTTAATACAAAGAGCATTGTACTTAGCACCAGGAACTGGGTGGCTGTCAATTCTCACGTCCACAGCTCTGGAGACTGGCTGTTCACCACTCCCTTTGCTACACACGGTCGTCCTGAAACAGACAGAGGAGGAGCCTGGGTTAGGAGAACGTCTTTGGGTTGAAAAGAATTATTTTCTTCCTTCAGCTGAGTCAGCAGATATTTGGGTGAATCACGACCTTTGGGCAAAAGCATCCAAAAAGAAACATTCTCCACAGACAAAGGTCACGTTTTGGGGAGACGTGATGCTGGAGTTAACTCAAAGGCATCAGTTCAGCTCTCAGAGGCAATGCCTTTTGATCCCGTCCGCGTTCTTTTTTTTTTTTTTTTTTTTTTTCCTGGACTATGGAACAATTCCTCAAAGGAATCACTCAAGTTTCTCTTTACATTCTGTGTAGTTACTGCATGGGCTTGTGCATCTGAAGATCAGAGGACAGCATGGATCAGGTCTCGCCCTCTACCACACAGGTTCCTGGTCCTCAGGCTTGGCAGTGAGCTCTTAATCTTTGGAAAGACACCCAGAACTCCCCCGGCACACAAAGCTTAGCTTCGACAGCATCGATTCTCTCTGAATAGCCAGGGTCAGTCCTGTCCTCCTGCTCAGCCTCTTGCTTCTCTGAGCACCTGCTGGAGGGACAGCTGACTTCCGGAGAAGTGTGTGTGTGGGGGTCTTCTAAGTGATGCCTGCTCTTAGGTTCTTCCCTTCCTTTGGAAGCTCAGAGTGCAATCATCGGAGTGAAACACATCACTAGGACACAGTTCTTTTTTATTCAGGAAGCCCCTCCAAGAGCCATTACTCCTTGATAAAGTTTTGAAGCTTGTAATCTCCTTCTAACGCCTTTTATGGGCTTTAGGTTCAGACTCAGGAGTGTAGAAGACTTAAAGACTGGCTGGGAGGAGAGCTGGGAGGAGTGGCTTATGGTTGGAAGGAGGAGGGTGCAATCATTTTGCTAAATCACCTTGTCCGACATGTCTCAGAGGTCTATAGAAAGCCACAGCAAAACCTGGGACCCTGGTGCCTCCAATCATGAGCCTAGGAGGAAACTGGAGTAAGACAGAGACTGAGGTGGGACTTCAAGGAGAAAGGGCATCTGAGCTGCCTCCCACAGAGAGGGAATGGAGCTAATTGTTGAACCACCAGAAGACAAGCTAGCATAGAAGGGAGTAGTCTGGGATCCTTAGGCAAGTTACTCAGATCCCTCCAGATGTCAAGCTAACTTGTAAGATGGAGGTGCTACAGCTAAGGGTATAGCTCATTGATAAATCTGTGCTTGGTGTGTATGAGGCACCAGAACAAAATGGTGGCTAGGGAGGGGCCACTGAGTTCACCAATCTGGATCAGGCAGGTTGCATAATCTGGGTGGGATGGGAGCATCTGAGAACACAGAGGGTTCACAGTGGGTCTGCCCTCTGTATCACCCAGGCATCTGTATAGAGACACAAAACCAGCGTCCCTCAGGCTGGACGCTGCATGGAGGTGGTCTCCACCACAGATCCTCTGAGTGGGTGCTAAAGAAGTGGTAATCACTACACGAGACCTCTCAAGTGCCAAACCATCTCTCCAATCCTGCTTTCTTTTCTTTTAAAATTCTAATTGCGACATATAGTTTCATCTCCATCACCAATTTCTCTACGTTGTTTTTATTCTCTCTCCCTCTTTCGTTTACTCTGCATATCTCCTTCTGAGAGGGATCCCACTTTCCTACTTCTCTCTTTGGCTCTTTTCAATCAGCTGTTAGATCGATCCATTAACTTTAGGGTTCTTAAAAAATTTATAAAATATTTCCATTTGACTCCTTTTATAGTTTCTCATGCTGTTAAATTTCCCCTTGCCTTTTATATCTGTGAAAAATTTTAAGGATTGTCATCTTAAAAAAAAAAAAAAGATTTCTTTTCATTTTATGTATATGGGTGTTTTGCCTGTATGTATATGTGTCTGTGCAGGCTGTGTGTGCCTGGTGTCAAAGGAGGTCAGAAGAGCATATAGAATCACCTGGAATCTGAAGTTACAGATGGCTGTGACCTGCTTTTTCATGCTGGGAATTAAACCCAGGTCCTCGACAGAAGCAGCCAGTGCTCTTAATGGCTGTGCCATTTCTACAGCCCCAAGGGTTATCATCTGAAAGTCACTATCAACTGATGCTGAGACATAGAATTTCTTTTAGCTTTGTGTCTCCTGAATTTTACTTACCCTTAGTCTCCTAGTGTGACTGGTTCTTTCATATTGTGTGAGAAATACTACGCTAACAAAAATTGTTTGTTGAAATAAGTCAAGGCCTAGAGTGGAACTGTCTTCCTTAAAAGTAAAAATTTATGGATTCTTCCAGATACCTGGAAGCCTGAGATGCTGTTATCATCTTTGAAATCTAAAGAACAGATGCCAACACTATTGGGGCATTTCCCCCAGCTAATCGTAAGACTTACTTCTCTAAAGCATTCCGTGGATTAGGAACTCAGCACACAGTGGGGCTGCCTGTCGTCTGCTCTGTAGTGTCCAGAGCAGTGTTTTTCAACCTTTCTAATGCTGCAACCCTTTAATTTAGTTCTTCATGATGTGGTGACAGGAAGCCATAAAATTATTTCGTTGCTACTTGGTAACTGTCATTTTGCTAGTTATGAATTGTAACGTAAATATCTGTGATTTCTGTTGTGATAATCTTACTCTGGTCTAACGGCCTTTTCATAGGGGTTGAGACCCAGAAGTTGAGAATCACTATGTGGGACCATGAAAGGCAACCTGTTTTCTGGGCGAGTTAGGTTCAAACCCTAGAGATCCAGCAGAGTAATTCGCAAGGGACGGAAGGCCTGTTTGCCATGCTCCCAGACATAGGCTCCTGACATGAGGACCCAGCTCCATCATTCTGTGGCCATCAGTCACATAGGCTATAGTCAGGCATGCTCCTGCCCACAGTTACCCTGCAACAGCAAGGCAGCCCAGCCCACTATAAAAGGGTTGCCCTCTACTTCTCTACTCTCTCTCTCTCTCTCTCTCTCTCTCTCTCTCTCTCTCTCTCTCTCTCTGTCTCTGTGTTTTATACAATAAAGCTCTAAAACCATGGACCATCTCTGCTCATCGAAACCCGCTGTGCTAGAGTGATGGAATAGGCCTTCCCTTAAAGAGCAGCGTCTAATCTCCCACTGGAAGGCCTCCCAGTGTTTCCAGCCACCAGACTTGACCAAGGACTCGCGACCTCTCGGGAACCTCCCAGCGCCTTCCTCCAACCCCCTTTTGTTCCTTCAGCCTGGGGCCACTGCCACCCTAGGGCCCCCACCCGTTCTCAGCTCTTCTGAGTTATCCAGTGATGTCCTGTGATGCCCAAGAGCTAGAACCTGTTGTCCCTGGACTCCGTGAGGCCCAGGGATCCCGGATTGCTCCCTCTCCACCCCCACCCTCCCCAGGACTGGGTTCTGTGGCCTCCCACAACCAGGCTCCCACTCAGGCGGCATGGAGAGTGCGTGGCGTTCTCCTGCGTCTGCCCACCCAGTCTCTCTGAGCTCTGGCAGGACAAGGGTCTCTTCCACTCCCTTTATTTCCCCACATCCGGTGCCCACCCCACTGATCTAGACCCTGAGCTGGCATGATTCATAGGTTGAAGATAACTCAACATCTGGGGGCCAGAAGCAGCTGGGTCCTTTCACTAACAGTTAACATTGTATGTTGTCTAGAACTGGTTAGACTGTTTGGCAAGGGCCCTGTGTGAAGCCCTAGCCTTCCTCAGTGTGTAGGCATCTCATCTGTATCTGTACCTTTACACAGCTGTAGGCAAACCACTTAAGAGAGAGACAACTCAAGGGAGTTTGTTTGGTCCCATGGTTTCAGAGAGTTCAGTCCACACAGCTGGAGAGGTGGGGGGTGGGGTGGTAACCACCTAGTCTTGGTGCCAGAGGCTGATCACATGACTGAAGACCAGGCTACAAAAGGTGACAGGAATCAGGCTGTTCGAGTAACCTCAAAGGCCAGCCCCTCCCATCCCCCCGTGTTCCACTTGCTCACCTTGACCCCACACAGCCCTCCCTACAAATAGTGCCTCCAGTCTGAGACAAGCATTCAAAGCAAGAGCTCATGGGGGTGTTTTAGATTCAAACTATAGTTACCTCTAAGTAATTATAAAGCTACAAAGGTAAACGACTCCAGAAGCCAGAACATGCTGGAAGGGTCAGGCAAGATGGGAGCAGAGGCCGGAGAACTGACCAGGAACTGAATGATCAACTAGTCTGGAGGACACAGAGAAGCAGAAACAAGAGAGACCCTGGTGTGACAAGGCTGAAGGAAGGAGAGAACTGACTTTGAAAAGCTGATCTCTGAGCTGGACAGCAGTGGTGCACACCTGTAGTACAAACACTTGCGAGGCAGAGACACGTAGAGTTTTAGGCTACCCTGGTCTACAGAGAGAGTTACAGGACAGCCAAGGCTATACAGAGAGAAACCCTGTCTCGAAAAACAAAAACAAAACAATAACAAAAAAAGAAAGATAAAAAAGAAAGAAAAGAAAAGCTGTCCTCTGATTTCCATATGTGTGTGTGTGTCATCAAAAGCTGATATGCACATGCACACATACACACAAATAAATAATAAATAAATTGAACATGCTAGAAGCCACAGTCCACTCCACATAGCCTGTCCTACTGTCCCTGCAGGCCGATTGCTGAACCCCGTATACACCTAGGTAGGGCAGCTGAGGTGGTTGGAGACTCACCCGAGGGTGCCATCCGCCAGCCAGCCTGTTGTGCACACTGCGGAGGCACAGTCCCGGACCACTCTCTTCAGCTCTGCAGCAGACACCAGGTGGGCACCCCTGCTCCTGCAGGAGAGCCTCGCTGCCTCCAGGTCCAGGCCCTGAGAGCCATTCTGAGAGCCCAGCATGAAGAGCTTCCCTGTGCAGGATGAGAGAGAGCGATAGGTGGGTGAGGTCTGAGGCACTGTGAAGGAAGCGTGATGGTTGTCGGCAGACACTGGTGCACACCAGCCCTGGGACCTGTTGCCCAAGAGGGCTTCAAACCCGTGAGCTCCAATCATCCTCCTGCCTTGTCTTCCCGTCTGTCTTGAAGAAGAGCAGGATACCGAGTCTCACCAGTTTTAGTCTACTATAAACAAATCAACCATCAAAAATATAACTGGGGTGCAGAGATAGACTGGTTGGTTAGGTGTTTGTCTTGAAGGATTAAGGGTCCCAAATTTGATCTGTAGAAACCCCAGAAAAATTAAGCCAGGTGTGGTGTTGGTTTGTAATTCCAGCCTTGAAGGCTCTCTCTCTCTCTCTCTCTCTCTCTCTCTCTCTCTCTCTCTCTCACACACACACACACACACACACACACACACACACACACACACACACACGAACCAGATGGTCTGGCATGAATTTGGATTAGCCAGATGTGGTGACACATGTCTTTAATCCTAGCACTGGGGAAGCCAAGGCAGGCTGATCTCTGAGTTCTACAAGTCAGCCTGGTCTACAGTGAGACCTTGCTGGTGTGTATGTAGTGTGTGTATGTGTGTGTGGTGTGTGTGTGTGTATGTATGTATATGTGTGTTGTGCTGTGTGTGTTGTGCTGTGTGTGTTGTGTATGTGTCTGTATCTGTGTGTGTGGTCTGTATATATGTGTGTGTATATGATGTGTGTGGTGTGTCTGGGGGGGAGGGGGTATGGGTGTGGCTATGCTTCATTTAATCCTTCCTCCAAAACAGATGTGCCAAGACTCAGCATCCTAGGTCCCTTGTGCTGGTGTCTTGGTGCCCAGAATTCTAAGGTGCCCTCACTGTTCCCTTCTGCCTCCTTTGCCCTGGGTTGTCCCTGACATAGTGAGTATTTTACTCCTCCTGGTCCCTTGTTTTAGGACACTACAGGGACTCCCCACAACCAAATCACTTATGTCTGCTAGCTTCTGCCCTGCTGCAAAAGACAAGGACATCACCTGTCACACCCTGACTCTCTGAAGCCTGTCTGTCTATGGGTGTGTGTCCACTAAAGAGCTTGGGGTACATTGTGTGTGTGTGTGAGAGAGAGAGAGAGAGAGAGAGAGAGAGAGAGAGAGAGAGAGAGCATGAGTGGAGGGAGAGGTGGGAACTCAGCCTGAAAGCAAGGAAGCAGAGCTTCAAGGGGAAAAAACAAAACATGATCGCCAGCAGCCCCCCCCCCCCCCAACCAGGGACAAAGGCATGCCTGGAAGCCCGATTCAGTTCTAGATTGTTGTGCCCCACCCCACCCCCCACAGTTGAGATCAGTGGTTCTCAAACTGCGGGTCTTGACCACCTTGGGGCAGAATGACTCTTTCACAGGGGTCGACTAAGACCATTGGAAAACGCAGAGATTTACATTATGATTCATAACAGTAGCAATATTACAGTTAGGAAGTAGCAATGAAAATAATTTTATGGTTGGGGTCACCAAAGCATGGACGAACTGTATTAACGGGGCGCAGCATCGGACAGGTTGAGAAACACTCATTTAGATGCAATGGGTTTTTTTTTCCCCCATGATGTTTTCACTAATGCTTTGATTTTCATACAACATATATTGATAGTAGCCATCCCCCTTCCCCACCCTCTCTCAGCTCCTCCCAGACCCTCCCCCACCTCCTGCCCATTCAGCTTCCTGTCTCTCGGCACTCTGAGTACCGTTTGTATTGGCTGACTGGCAAAGGGCCTGACCTGGCTGCTGTGCCAGGTGTCACTTCCGTGAAGAAACTGGCTTTCCCTCTCCTAGCAACAGTCAAATGTCAGTATTCCCTCAGCAGGGGGCTGAAACTTTTGTGCCTACCTCCTCTCTCCAATCCGAGATTTTGTCTGGTATGAGTTTATATTGACCCTGTGCGTAGGGTCAGAACTGCTGTGAGTTCATGAGTATCTGATCTGTTGTGTTTGGGAAACACTGTGGCCTTGAAGTCTGCCCCACCCTGCTTACTCCTTCAGTCTTGTCTGCCTTGCCTTCCACAGAAATCCCTGATCCCTGAAAAGAAAGGTGGGGGCAGTGTTGGCACAGGCCTTCAATACCAGCACTTGGGAGGCAGAGGCAGGTGGATCTCTGAGTTCAAGACCAGCCTGGTCTACAGAGCAAATTCCAGGACAGCCAGAGCTACATAGTGAAATACTGCCTTGAAAAATAAACAAACAAAATAAAAACTAAAAAATAAAAAGAAGAAAAGCCAAAAGAACAACCAAAATCTTTGCAAAATTGACCCAATTCTGAATATTCTTTTATTTCCTTAAGACATTAAATCATGTTGGGGCTGATCACAATTCTGGGCTGCTAACCCCAGTGACCTGACTTCTAATCCCCTAAACCCATCTTGGTCACCGCCAGAGAGAACCAACTCCCACCTTTGTCCCCTGCCCGTTCCCTCCATACAAAATAAGACTTAAGAATGTAGTAACATTTCTAAAAAAATTATTTTCAATCTCCCAAGAAAAACTCAAACCCAAAGACTTCACTACCAAAACAAACAAGAAAATAAAAGCATATTTTACAGAGCCCCAAATCCTTTTAGACAAGAGAGAAGGAAGCCATCTTCCCACTCATGAGGGACGAAGCAGACCCTGATCCCAATGCCTGCCACCAAATCCCAGTGTCTCCACTCCGCAGCATCTTTATTTTAAATCTCCTCAGTGGCTGAAGCTGCCGTTGCATTCACCAAGCTGATCACAGCTCGCCTGTGGTGTTTTGTTTCTTTATTTGGTTGGTTGGTTTAGTTTGGTTTGATTTTTTTTTCCAAACAGGGTTTCTCTGTGTAGCCCTGGCTGTCCTGGAACTCACTCTGTAGACCAGGCTGGCCTCAAACTCAAAGATCCACCTGCCTCTGCCTCCCCAGTGCCGGGATTAAAGGTGTGCACCACCATGCCTGGGTACCTCTGGGCATTTTTAAGGTTCCCTGATAGAAGACCTCATTTCTCTTCATCGTTCTGCCTTTGTCAGCAAGGACATTACCTGGTATGCAGTAGTTACTCTGCAGACTTGAACTGTATATATGAGTCTTCTGAATTCATTACCCACAGTTCATTTGAATTTAGTTAATACAAAGGTTTTTCTTCCCCCAATTTCAAGACTCAAAAAGTAAGTTTTAGGAGATAACTCAGTTGGGTAAAGCACTTGCTGCTCTAACCTGAGGGTTCAAGGTCAATCCCCAGCTCCCACAGGGGCAGGCAAAATGGCTCAGGAGGTAAGGGAGCTTGCCTCCTGAACCTGACAACCTGAGCTTCATCCTTGAACCCCAGTAAATGTAGAAAGAAAAGACTCCCAAAAGTTGTCTTTGACTTCCACTTGTGAATGTGGCAGGTGCCCACTCCCCAATAACATAAACTCTGAGTATGGCTACCCATGCCTGGAATCCCAGCACTGGGGAGGTGGAGACAGGGGAATGAATGCCTAGGACTTGATGACAAGTTGGTTCCAGGTTCATTGAGAGACCCTGTCTCAAAAACCAAGGTGGGGAGGCCAGAACTGCTCAGTGGCGAAGAGCACAAACTGCCTTTGCAGAGGACCAGAGTTTGGGTCACAGCACCCACACAGGGTGGCTTACAACCCTTGGAACTCCACCCTGGGGAATCCCACATCACCAGTCTCAAAAGGCACCTACACTCATACACACACACACACACACACACACACACACACACACACTGATTACAAATAAAAAATGTTTTAAAATTTAACACCCCCCCCACACACACACCACCACCACCACCAAACAGGAAGGGATTAAGGAAGACACTTGGTGCCAACTGCTGGACCCCACAAGAAGTGTACATGCACAACCTGTACACACACATGGAAAACAAAGTAAAATGCAGAAATACAGTGGTCCCTTACTTTGTGTATGTGAGACATGTTGGAATAGTCACACATTTACTAAATGTTTTTGTTTAAATTTTAATTTTTTTAAATTTATTTTATGTATGTGAGTACACTGTAGCTATCTTCAAACACACCAGAGGAGGGCATCGGACCCCATTACAGATGGCTGTGAGCCACTGTGTAGTTATCAGGATTTGAACTCAGGACCTCTGGAAGAGCAGTCAGTGCTTTAACCACTGAGCCATCTCTCCAGCCCCTAAATTTTAATTTTTTAAGAGACTGAGGGGGTTTTTTTTGTCCAAATCTCTTCAAATATCTATAATAACGATTCTCAGCTAAACAGTCAATCCCTGTCCACCCTGCATAGACTCAGATAAGTGGGTGTGTGGAAGGCCAGTAAGCACGGACCCAGGGAGGAATCTGTTCACAGTATGCTTTACGACTCTTCCATGGCTCCGCTATACAATGGAGGGCTTAGTATGTGGCGTTTCCTTAAAATGAAGTGTGATCATAATTCTCCATAGGTCGATCGGAGAGAGGAAAAAGGAAGGCATGGTGGGCGGGGTGGGGGGGTGATGGAAACAAGAAAGGCGTGGCGGGCGGGGTGGGGGTGATGGGAACAAGGAAGTGTTTCCAGTAAGAATAAACACGTGCTGGGCTCCTCAGTCTCTCCTTGCTCGATGACAATCCTGCCTTCTCTTTTCTCTGCCCCACCCCAAGCCAGATAGGCACAAAACTTTGGTCTTCATCCATGTGGCATTCCGCTTAAGCGTTCATAATGTGGTGAAACTCGATAAAACATCGTGGAAAGAGATTCTGGTTGAAGAAATTAAAATTGGAACAAAAGTAGACATTGTTCAAAAGTACTAACCCCAACCCTTCTACGTGCATTCTTTAAAATCATTTGAATGTTCATAACTCAACATCAGGCCAGAAATCCCAAAGCATTACCAATGGACATACTGCAAAGGGGTTCCATGGGGCAGTAATGGAATGTTCTAGAATTAGATGTGCAAACATTGTTCAACTAAATAAAAACCGCAGTTCTACATTTTGAAATGGTAATTTTTATGAAGCATATCTAGATTTCTAAAAACGATCTTTATTTATTTATTTACTTAGATTTTTAACAATTGGGGCCAAGGCTATGGCCCAGTGGTGGGATGTTTCTACAGCACTGCCACTTAAATTAATTGGTAACTAATTAGGAGTCATAACAACCTTTAGAGTTAAAAAATGTTCTCTCTTAATGCTTAAAGCCATGGCCAGGGCCAGCACGACACATACAAACCTGGCCCCGTCGTGTCTGTGGAGTGACAGTGTCCCCTCACCGTTTTCTCATGCACCAGGGGTTACTTTCCCTGACCTTCAGCTTCATCTTTTATGCTTTACCAAATTAAAATAACGATATTTCAATCTACGCAAAGCTTCCTAAATCAGTGTAGGGCTTTTCTCCCCTATTGGTCGAGGTTGTCCTAAGGGTGGACTTTCTAGAAACGCTCTGAGGCTGAGGACAGCAGGCTCCCTTCACATCCTCCCGTTCAGAGGGGTTTTGTTCCGACGTCTAAACACAGCTGAATTCGCTTTTCAAACGGAAATTGTATTGACACAGGGCTCTAATCCCACCAGTTTCAGGCAAGTATCAAAAGCCGAATTCAAGGGCCAGCGAGATGGCTCAGTGGTAAGGGTGCTTGCTGCCAAGCCTGATGACCAGAATTCCATCCCAGGGACCCGCGTAGTGCACCGGGAAAGAGTGAATCCAAGTTGTCTTCTGACTTTCACACTCATACGATGGCAAGCATGCATGTAAACACCCCTTCCCCGAATTTGTAAAATTAAAACTGAATTCGGATTTTAAAAACAAAGTAAAGCACAAACACAGAATAAATACTAAATGTTTTAAAATGTTAAAGCTAAGCTCGGGTTCAATAAGACAAAGTGGGTCAGCATCATCTGGCTGCCTGGTTTTCCATCTCCTGTCCAAGGCATCCACCCCTACCTGGCAGCTCGGCTCCCGCCGTGCTGTTTGTTTTGTGTCCCCCCAAACCCCTAGCGCCTCAGCTGGAGCTGTGTCCTCTACCCGAGACACCCTGCTTCCCTGTTGGCCCAGGGCATTGATCCCCACAAGATCTTCCTGGACAACTCGCAGATTTTCTAACATCAGCCTCGGGGAGGGGCACCCACTTATGAGAAAAGGAGGAAGATGATAAATCAGTCCCAGTAGGGGAAGTTCGAGGGCAGCCTAGACGTGACTCTGGAGCTCTCTCCGGGGAAGGGGGGCAGGAGGTGGTGGGGAGCGCGGGGAAGGGCCGGGGCCGGTGATGCTGGGGCTCAGGGTGGCCAGTCCCAGGCAACATCTCCGGCCCGATTGGCCTCCGGGCTGCGGACACTCACCCTCGGCGCGCACGGGGGGCGGCTGCAGAGCCAGCAGGAGCAGCGCGGCGCAGAGCGCAGGCAGGCTGCCGGGCGCCGGCCATAGTGGCCCCGCGCTCATGGTGGAGGCGTCCGCGGACTGAGCGCGGCCAGAGAGGTCCGGGGGATGCTGGTACCGCGGCCGGGGATGCTACGGGAGTCGCAGCCGGAGCGCTGGGACCTGCGAACTCCCGGGGGTCTCGGTGGCGCCACCCAGGCGGCTGCCGTCCGGCTCCGCCTTCGCGCCGGGCACCTGGGAGCTGTGGTGCCAAAAGGGGCTGCACCCGGGGCCTGGAGGGCGGGCAGTGGGTACCCCCGAGGGGAGGACCGTCGTCACGCAGGGTTGGCTGGGCGCAGGCTTATAGACAGAAGCTTCTTTAAACGAACGGTTTTTTAAATGAAGAAGGGAAGCTGCTGATTTGCTAGCCTCGGTCCTCAGGACAGCGAGCTCCTCCATCCTATTAGGGAAAGGCCATCTTGGGGCTGAGATGTGACTCAGTTGGCAGAGGGCTTGCCTGGCAGGCACGGAGCCTGAGTTCTATTCTCCAGCACCGCAGAGAACCAGGCGTGGTGGTAATAGCTGATAATCTCAACACACTAGGAGGATGGCAGAGGTTAGAGGGAGTGCATCTAATTTAAATATTTCCTTCAAAGGCATTTCCTACATCACCTCAGAGTTCCTAAACATCATTATCACTCAGATCTTGGTGACCTCCAGAGCGCTTAGAATTCTCAGGTTTGGAGAGTGGTTGGTCTGAGAAGCTGCACTCTTAAGTGTCTTAAGACGCTTATCAGCCCCAAGGTTGGTCCCACCTGGGACAGAAGGTCCCTTCCAGTTCACAGGGTCCTGCCTCTCCAGCAGCGGCTCACTGGAGAGCACATAACCCCAGCTCTCTTGCCTGGCCTGGTGGTTAATGTCCCTGTAATCCTGGCATTCTGGAGTCTAAGGCAGGGGAATTGCTACCAGTTCCAGGCCAGCAAGACTCGACTCAATTACTCAATCAATAGAGAATAATAGCATTGTTAAGATTAATACAGTAATGGTTCTGTGCAGTTTGTAAATCCCCTTCATATTAATGTACGCAGCCAGTAAATGGGTGTCATGTGCCCTTAACATGGCTGCCCCTGTGTTTGATGTAACAGTCCCATAGTTTGTCCTTTTGAAAAGTCCTGTTTAGGTGAGCCAAATGCTGAAGGGCAAGCAGGAGTTTGGTGCTAAACCATGAGTAGCTGTCTGCAGTTAGTGAGCTATGGGAGAAACTGGCTTCTCACAGTATGGTCTGGGATTTGAACCACATCAGGCACAAGACAGACATCATTTTCCAGCTCACATTATTTACATGAGCCAAAGCTAATCTGGAGCTCACTATTTAGCCCAGGTTAACCTCACACTCACATCCCTCCCACCAACACCCCCACAGATAGTGAGTGCTACCGTACGTAGCCCAAGGCTTCACACAACTTTCAATTGTGTGTGTGTGTGTGTGTGCCTTTAACAACCCAAACCATCTTGCTAGCCCTCACATAACTTTCAGATTACACTAAAAGGACAGCAGCTCTCCTCCAAAGCAACCAGCGTGAATTAATCCCTTTAGGTGGTTAAGTTTCCCATTTCAAATGTAGGTATTTGAGGGTGTTGATGGGGTGAGGGCTGAGACTCATTCCCATGTAAGTATAAGTGAATTTACCTAGATACTTTCAGTTTAGCAGTTGTCAAGACAACCTAGGGGTGAGATCTCACATGTCTGGGCTGGAGGAGACACTGAAAGTTGCCTGCAAGAACACCAGGAGACCCATCTGACGGCAGTGCCTGCTAAACATCATAGAAGTCATTTTGCAACTCACTACCTAACCCTGATGGCATTTTAAACATTATCTTTGCTCAGGTCTGTCTTGGCCTGTCCTCCTCCGAGGAAATGGTATGTTCTAGAGGTATAATTTGTGCAAGCACAGGGGAAAACTGTCCAGCTGTCTCCCATGAGTGTATGCTTGCCTCCTGTCCTGGAAAAACACTGTGGCGTCTATACAGAAGAAACAAAAACGGACATCCACAGAAAGATTTGTTCAGAACTACTCATACTTCCCTCATTTGTGCCAATCAGGGGCAGCTTGGGCATCATCAGTGGATGAACAGCGTGACACATGGTGACATGTTCTAGTGGAATAGAATACCAGCTGGCAAGGAGAAGATCAAGGTAGGTTGCAAAGGACTGGACACTTACTCAGCATACGTGAAACCTCAGGTTCAACCTCAATGTGGGCATCTGTGGGGTGTGGGTGTGAGCCTTCAATCCCAGCATCTTCAGATGCTGAGGCAGGAGGTTCAAGGGTCAGAAGTTCAAGGTCACTCTTAGCTATATCAAGTGCAACCTGAGCCTACAAAATGTATCATAAAAACAGGCCAGCAAGAAGTCTCAAACAGGGCTGGTGAGATGGCTCAGCGGTTAAGAGCACTGACTGCTGTTCCGAAGGTCCTGAGTTCAATTCCCAGCAACCACATGATGGCTCACAACCATCCGTACAGCTACAGTGTACCCATATACAGATAGATAGATAGATAGATAGATAGATAGATAGATAGATAGATAGATAGATAGATAGATAGACAGGCAGACAGACAGACAGACAGATAGATAGATAGATAGGTGTAGATAGGTAGGTAGGTAGGTAGGTAGGTAGGTAGATAGATAGATAGATAGATAGATAGATAGATAGATAGATAGATAAAAGTCCCAAGCGTAGAAGGCACTTGCCCAGTAGTCTTTGACCTGATTCAATCTCTGCAGCCTGCACAGGGGAAGGAGAAAGCCAACTCCTTTTGGTGGTGCTCTGACCTCCACATTCAAATTGGGGCAAACACACCACACATCCACAAATAAACCAATGTTTAAAAACACACACACACACACACACACACACCAAAATAAATAAATAAAACCAAATATGGAGAAAAAGAAGCCAAATGCAAAAAGGTTCGTCCATATGATTCCATTTTAATGAAATTTGATTCAAAAAGTGAAAAAAAAAAAAAAACCCAGCCAGGTATGGGGTAGCTCACCTTTAATATGGGTGTTTGGGAGGCAGAGACAGGAAGAACTCTTAGGGGTTCAAAGCCAGCCTGGTCTACATAGTGAGCTCTAGGATAGCCATGGCTACATAGTGGGAGGCTGTTTTAAAAATACATACATACATATGTATATACATGCATGCATACATACATGCATACACACACACACACATACATACATACATACATTTTTTTTAAAGGAAAAAGAAGTCAGAGATGAAGGCCTGTTGTACTGAGTAGCTACTTCCTGCGATGGCTCCATCACCTACAGAGGGAGGAAGGATCCTAAGATTCAAGGACTTAGGAAGCCCCAATCTTCAGAAACTTAAACAAACTGGGGAAACTTGCAAAAGTTCCAGGGTCTTGCTCCGAGGTTCTATAAGCAGCAAGCAGTTGCTAAGGGGGGGAAGACTCCCTGGTGGAGCTGCCTGCAGGTTAAGCCGGAGCCTCAGGGTTGTCACTCAAGCTGAGGCGGGCCTTTCAGGGTACAGCTAAGCTTGGGTGACACATGCCCCAGAGAATAACCCAAATAAACTCAGCTGGCTCACCCAGCTAGACTTGGGTCAGACCTTTTCTTTAATCTGTCGATAGTGTCCGATCTGGGGTGACTAGACGTCTGTTCCTGTCTCCCCAGGAAAGCCTCAACACTATCAGCCACACAGAGTTGCCCAAAGGTTCAGGAACACAAGTCTGAAGTATGTCCCCTCTCCAGAGAACCATAATGATCAGGTGAGTGTGGACATTTTTCAAAGCCCACACAGTACTATATGTTTGAAGCATGCAATGTTCATTGAATAGTTTTATTCCACAAGCAATTGATTAAATACTTTAAAAATAATGAATTCACACTGGATGGTGGTGGTGCATGCCTTGAAGGAATCTCTAAGGTTGAGGCTAGCCTGGTCTAGAGTTCCAGGCCAGCTTGTTCTACAGAGTAACTTCTGGACAGCCAGGGCTACACAGAGAAACCCTGCAACAATAAAGATAATAAAAATAATAAACATAACAATAATAAAAAATTGAAGTTACTTTTCTGAGGGGCAAAAACATTTAATGAAAAGACCACATACGGAGATGTGGGTGGGGTTAAGAAATGCTGAAGTTCGGGGTGGAGTGACTGGGACTGGGACGGGAGGTTGGGATGTTACCAAGTCAGGCGAGAAACAGAGTCATAGTCTGGGAAATTACTTGATGGGGAAAGAGCATGTGTGAACAGGAGAACCCAGGTTCAGTTCCCCAGCACCCACAAAACATCTGAGCTCAGCACTTGTAGTCGAGCGCTGTTGGGGCAGAGAGGCAGATCCTGGGCATGCGCACTGGGCACCAGTTGCGCTGGACTCTCAGGTTTCACGAAAGACTCTATTCTAGTTTGCTTTTCTTTTTTGGTGAGATAAAACACTGATCGAAAGAAACCTGGAGGCAAGTCACAGTGGCAGGGACATGACCCAGAAGGTCACATCACACCTACAACTGCCCTGGTGGGGGTGGGGCTGGTTGTGGCTTTTTTTTTTTTTTTTTTTTTTTTTTTGCCGGTTGGGGGTTTTGCCTGTTTCTTTACCAACTTGATGCAATATCCAGTTATCTGGTAAGAGGAACCTCAGTTGAGGAGATGCCTCCATAACACTGGCCTGCAGGCATGCCAGTGGGGTATTTTTTTTGTTTTTTCGAGATAGGGCTTCTCTGTGTAGCCCTGGCTGTCTTGGAACTCACTCTGTAGACCAGGCTGGCCTCAAACTCAGAAATCCGCCTGCCTCTGCCTCCCAAGTGCTGGGATTAAAGACGTAAGCCACCATGGCCAGGCTGCCAGTGGAGTATTTCATGATCAATGAGTGACGTGGGAGGGCCCAGCTGACTATGGGCAGTGCCACCCATGGACAGGGGTCCTGACAGGTACGAGAGGAGAAAGCCAGGAGAGCAAGCGAGCAAATATGTATGCACTCATTTCTCTCTGCTTTAAACTATTGTCTAAGTTAGCTTCCTATTGCTGTAATAAATACCGTGGCTAAAGGCGACTTGGGGAGTGTCTTAGGGTTTTATTGCTGTGAACTGACACCATGACCATGGCAATGCTTATAAAGGAAAACATTTAATTGGGGCTGGCTTACAGGTTCAGATGTTTAGTCCACCATCATCATGGTGGGAAGCATGATGGTGAGCAGGCAGACGTGGTGCAGGAGAAGCTGAGAGTTCTACAATTGGATCCCAGGCAGCAGGAAGATAGCATGACACTGGGCCTAACTTGGGCTTTGAAACCCCAAAGTCCACCCTCAGTAACACACCTCCTCCAGCAAGGCCACTCCCACTCCAACAAGACCACACCCACACAACAAGGTCACACCCACTCCAACAAGACTACACCACACTGCCTAGTAATGCGCCTCCCTAAGAGCCTGTGGGGGCCATTTTCATTGAAACCACCACAGGGGGGAAAGGGTTTATTTATCTTAGAGTATACAGTCCACGATGCAGGGAAATCAGGGCAAGAGCACAAGTCAGGAACCTGGAGGCAGGCGCTGGTGTAGGCATGGAGGAATGGTGCTTACTGTCTTGCCACACAACAGCTAACTTAAGACAAGCCTCCCTGATGTAGGCAATCTCTCACTGAGACTCGCTTCCTAAGTGATTCTAGGTTGTGTCAGGATCACAGTCTGAAGCCATCGTGAGATGGCTGCTTGCACACGGCCTGGGTTCCTCACTGCTAACTCCTTTCTGAAACATTTCTGGAGCAGTGGGTGCCCCTTTCATTGACCCTGACATCAGCCGGGGTGTGATTGACACCTGCCTCTAGCTACAGGCGCGGACTCACGAGACAGTGAGTATGTTAGCTGGAGGCAAGCTGCTTCTGAGGAAGTGGGAATGAGCTGTTTACCGGGTTAACAGCCATACCGGGAGCACCAGAGAGTGTGTTGACTTCTCTCAGCCATGACACCAGGACAGTAGCGTCACTCAGAATAGGACACTGGACAAGTCTGAATATAAGTAACTAATACTTGCCCAAATTCTTCTGGCTTTTGCTCTGGGAAACAGGAAGGAATGCGGAGAAGGAGCAGATGTCCTGGCTCATATTTCTTAGTTATGCACAGGCTCTCAGTATCCTGTCCAGTTTACTATTGAGCCAATGTTTTCTTTGCTCCGAGGAACTTCCTATGGCTGGTGAGATGGCTCATCAGCTAGGGGTGCTTGCCCCAATCCCGATGACCTGAGTTCAATTCTCAGGTAATGCCCATGTGCGCGCACACACACACACACACCTAATTTTAAAATTTTAAAACGTCTGGTGTGGTATAGAGCTGTAACTCTATCACTCTGAAGGTAGAGGCAAGTGGAGCTCTGTGAATTAAAGACTAGCCTGGTCTACATAGAGATTCCAGTGCAGCCAGAGTGTCATGGCAAGACTTTAACGAAAACTAACAACAGTTTCAAAACCCCTAAAATATAGAAAAGTTTAAAAATAAATACGGACGGTATAATTAACACAATCCAGACTAACTCCCGGCTTCTATTCTTCACCATGCTGTGTCTCCCGGAACACCCGCCGTCGCCGCCGCCTTCGGTTTCTATCTTCTGTCCGTCTCTTCAGGAAACTACAGCCGCAGTCCACCATCTGCTGAGTCCTTGCTCCAGGATGTCTTGGTTTCCACGGAAGCCTTTTCTGTACTGTTTCCTCCTTCCTGTGTGCTTTGTTTTAAGAGACAAGTTCTTGCCATGTAACCCAGGAGAGCCACACACTTGCTGTTCCCAGAGCCTCAGCCTCCTGAGTGCTAGCATTCGAAGTGTACGTCACCGTCTTACGTCACCATCAGCTTCCCCGAGCCCCGTTTTCTTTTGTTCTGACACAGTACCCCTTCCTGATCTATTTCTTTGAGCCTTGCTGTTGTTCTTTATTAAAGATGAAGCTGGCTTCTCTGAAACTCTCGGGTTCAAGGGATCCTCCTGTCTGTGTCTCCAATAAGCCAGGTCCATAGGTCCCTGCTTCCTGTTTTGTTTCATGTTCCTGAATACAATGCCCTAGCTCTACGAGACTAGTATGCTTAGTTTGGGGGGATTATTAGTTCTTTTAAAGATTTATTTATTTTATGTGAGTACACTGTTACTGTCTTCAGACACACCAGAAGAGGGCATTGGATTCCATTACAGATGGTTGCGAGCCACCATGTGGCTGCTGGGAATTGAATTCAGGACCTCTAGAAGAGCAGTCAGCGCTCTTAACCGCTGAGCCATCTGTCCAGCCCCCTGGGGGCGGGGCGGGGATTTTTTTTTTTTTTTTTAAGATGGGGTCTCACTATGTGGCAGTGGCTGGCTCGGAACTCAGTAGGTAGACCAGGCTGGCCTCATCCTCCTGCCTCTGCTTCTTGAGTCCTGGGATTAAAAGCATGTGCCACCAGGCCAGTGCTCATGAGGCCGCTGAGGGATGTGTTTGGGGGGCAATGGTACAAACTGCCACTCAAACCCTGAAAGCTCTCCATTTTAAGCACAAATGTTTTTAAAACTTACATGAAGGAGTGTGGGCTTTGCTATCCTAGTCTTAGCTGCCTGGAAGGCAGTCTTCCACTAGCAGTCTCCAGATGAAGATGTAGAACTCTCAGGTCCTCCTGCACCATGCCTGCCTGGATGATGCCTTGTTCTCGCCTTGATGATAATGGACTGAACCTCTGGTCCTGTAAGCCAGCCTCAATTAAGTGTTGTCCTTATGAGAGTTGCTTTGGTCATGGTGTCTGTTCAGAGCAGTAAAACCCTCACTAAGACAGAGGCTAAGCCCTCTCTCACCACCAGCAGGTCTGTCATCATCATCTTTTTGCCATGAGAGTTCCCAGAATTACTTCTTCACTATGGCCATCAATGCGTTTACCACGATGGCTTGGTGAATCACTGTCTTTCACAAGTGTGTCCCAGAAGTGATGCAGAGAAGGAGTTACAGTTCTGGAGCTTAACAGATCTCTGTGTCCTATTTGCAGTACCCTGAGGCTTCCCATTTAACAGCCACAAAGTCGGAGCAAACTACAGCTCTCACCTTAAAGGGAACAAGAGACAATCTGTTCTGGAGCCATTTGAATGAACACGACCCAGGAACTCAGACTTAGTCTATCCCAAATTCCATGTTTCAATGTAGAACCAGTTCTATAGTTTTACAGAACCAAGAACCTCGTAAATCAAGGCAAGTTTAAAATGCATTAGAGTTCATCGGTGTGACCGTTTGAATGAGAATGGCTCCCATAGGCTCATGTGTTTGAGTGCTTGGTCCTCAGTTGGTGGAATTGTTTGGGAAGGATTAGGAGGTGTGGCCTTGTTGAGGAGGTGTGTCACTGGGGGTGGCTTTGAGGTACTAAAAGCCCACACTACTATTCCCAGTTAGTTCTCTGCCTCCTGTTTATAGATCATATGTAAGCTCTTGGCTACTGCTGCAGTGCCATGTCTGCCTGCCTGCCTGCATGCCTGCTATTTGCCTGCCTGCCTGCCTGCCTGCCTGCCTGCCTGCCTGCCTGCCTGCCTGCCTGCAGCCATGTTTCCACTGGCAGAAAGCCCTGAGCTTCCTCTTCTCTATTTTGGGGTCCTGGACCCCCAGGATCTGAGGAACATCATGTAGCCCTTAGAAAAATTACAAGTCCACCCCCTTTCTCTGCTGCCTGGCTGCTTGCCTGCCTGCAGAAACCCATTCAGCAAGTCCCCGAGATTCCTGCAATCCCTCCTCATGCTGATGACGTATCTCAGCTCCTTAACCCAATGACCTTTGCCCACCCTGGATATCCCTCCCCCCTCCCCAAAGTGTTATATAAGCATTGCTCATCCTGAATAAAGCCGAGCTGCCTCTCTGAAGCCGATCCTAGAGAAGTCTGTCTTCCCCACTGGGCTCACCAGTCCCCCACTCTGCTCCCTTCATTGACCCTGGAGAAGGGAGGATCACTTACCACCATGTTGGTTGTGAACTCTACTGTCCTCGGAGTCTGGGTGCCTCAGATGAAATGTTTCTTTTACAGGTTCCCTTGGTCAGGGTATAGAAGCTTTGCTCTGGGCCTCGGATGCCATCTGGTAATATTCCAACCTCTCCACACCACTGCAGGCTTCTTGTTTGGTTGGTTGATTTGGGATTTGTTTGTTTATGGCAGGGTTTCCTCTGTGTAGCCCTGGCTATCCTAGAACTCCCTCTGTAGACCAGGCTGGCCTCCAACTCACAGAGATCCACCTGCCTCTGCCTCCTGACAGCTGGGATAAAAGGTGTGAGACACCGAGCCCGGCCATCACTGCAGTTTTAACCAACCAGTGAGTCTTTGCAGATACCTACTTTCCATGAATTCTTGGTCACAGCAAGAGCTCTGTGGATTTTGTATCATCATCCCCATCTCCATCACCACCACCACCACCACCACCATCATCATCATCTCCCTACTTAACGCACTCGATGTGAGATGCAATGCTTAAATAGTTTCCTCAGAATCAAGACGTCTGGTGAAACAGACGTGCCTGCCCGAGCGGCCTCTCCTCAGATGCTCTGTTCCACTGTACTTCTAAGGATGAGGTTTCCCAGCCAAAATACCCGCCCTCACCGGGAAGAGCAGCAGGGCTCCTGTTTATCCAGGAAAGCAGGCTTCAGTTTTCTGCCAGCCTGGGATATTATTCAAACAAGCCAACCACTCCTGGTCAAGTGCTACCAGGCATCACCCCACCCTCCGGTTACCACAAAGCCGGCCTCTAAAGGCCTGGCCTCATTCACCATACTCAGTAGCTGAGAGTAGCCTGCAGGTGGTCAGGACAGTGTGAGGTCTTGACCTGTTGAGCTACCTCGGTTTCCTTTGTCAGCTCAGGCTCCGAAGTCCTTAGAACCTCACGCCCCTCCCCGCAGCACCAAAAGCCACCATTCCTGAGAGGCAGGTCAGAAAGACACAGGCAGGAAGCTGGAGACAAACCAGGAGGATGGACCAGGGCCTTGACCCTGGCCTCTAGCCCACCACCGGGAGCCACCGGGAGCCACCGGGAGCCACCGGGAGCGCACAGTACGAGGTGACCACTGCCTACCTGCACGGAACACGAGACTGGATTTGCAAACAGGCTGGCCTCCAACTCACAGAGATCCTCCTGCCTCTGCCTCCCGAGTGCTGGGATTAAAAGTGTGCGCCACCACAGCCCGGCTCTATTTCTGTTTTAATTTATTTTATTCTTCTTTTCATTGCTACTATTGGTATTTCATGGAGGGAGGGGGGCTCACAGTGAAAGTGAGAGACGACTTTTGAGTTTGGTTCATGGAATCTTGGTGCTGAACTCAGGTCCTCTGCTGTCCGAGTTTGCTTTGTCATTTTGTGCTAAACACCACGACCTTGAGCAACTCGGGGTGGACTGGTTGAAGTCCGCACTCACGTGGGGAGGACAGGACAAGAGCTCAAGGCAGGAGCCTGCAGGGCACATCATCGGGGGAATGCTGCTTGCTGGCTTGCTCCCAGGCTCACATCCAGCTACCTTTCTTCTTTTTCTTTTAATATTTGCTTTATTTCATTTTATGTATGTGAGTGTTTTGCTGGCATGTATGCAGTGCCCAAAAATGCCAGAAGAGAGCGACAGATTGGGAATGGAGTCATAGATGGGAGTGAGCTTCCTTGTGGGTGTGGAGAACAGAACCTAACTCCTCTAGAGCAGTCTTAAAGACTTCTACATCCCGGAAGTTCCATCTGCTTACTTTTTATATAGCCACGCCCCCTGCCTAGGGATGGCACCACCCACAATGGACTGGGCCCTCCTTTATCAATCAGCAATGAAAAAAGTGCCCCAAAGACATTGCTACCAGCCAGTGTGGTGGACGCAGTTCCTCGAGGAGTCGAGAGTCCCTCTTCCGAGATGACATCAGGTTTGTGTAAAGTGAGACCAAACTGAAGCAGCAGCCTTTCTTTCCTGCCAAGCCATCCTCCTGGCTCCAAATTCACCTTTGTTGGTTGGTTGGTTGGTTGGTTTTGTGTTTTGTTTTGTATTGCTTACCATCTCTCTGCATTTTCCCCTTGCCCGTGTCCTATCTTTAGATTCATCATCAAATTCTTCCTCCGTTTTGGGGCTCTATTCCCCATTGGCTTCCCGCCACAACTCTGCATGCACCCAGCAGGTATAAACATCCCAAGTTGTTACACTTACAGATGAGAACTAAAGAGTAATCAGACCCTGCCATACTGGACTATCCTCAGAGCGAAACCGCTACCATCTTCAGGATCCCCTGGGCCGGATCCCCCAAGATCCCAGCTGTTGCCCCTCCCTCCTGGAAGGAGAGGACACGGAGTGTCATGGGACCCTCACTTAAGTGTCCAGGCACTCTGCCCAACCAGCTGTGTCCTGTTCTGCTCTGCGCACAACCTTGGATTTCTGGGCGGGGCTAGAGGAGGTCTGTGGGGAAGGATGCCGGAAGGAGCTCCACTACACAGCCATAGAAGAGCCATCTGCTGAGTGCAACCCTCCATTGCGGCCCTGTTAAGGCCACCTATGCTCCCGCCTGTGACCCTCACCCCTAGCTCTGTAAGTAGGCCTGATTCACTGGTTGTTTCCCAAGAGTGGACTTCGGTGGAACCACACTTTGGGACCACAGGGATGTCTAGAGCTTGCGGTGGGAAGGGACTTCAGCAGCAGCTCGTTCCCGAGTCCCATTGTTTACATTCAAAAGATTGTGCTTTGAACTGGGTATAGCGGTGCATGCATGTAACCCAACGACGCAGGCACTGGTAAATCAGGAGAATTACAAATTTGAGGCCAGCTTATGGGACTTGGTAAGTCAAACATGCAGGAGACGCAGGCCAACTGAGTAATTCAGTGGCGGAGTGCCTGCTTCCGTTTCAGGAGACCCTGCTTTCAATCCCCAGTGCTACAGAAGGGGAGAGGGGGCTGGAGAGACGCCCAGCAGCTTAGCGTTACTTGTTGCTCTTCCAGAGGGACTGGAATTCACTTCCCAGCACCCAGGTTGGGCAGCTCACAGCGTCCTGTAACTCCAGCTCCGGGGAATCGGATATTCTTTCCTGGCCTCCATGATCACCCAAACACACGTGGTTATTTACTCACATATATGCAGAAATACAAACAAAAATAAATTTAAAAAATTTTTAAACAAGGAGGAAGGGAAAGAGAAAGGACAAGAGGAAGGAGAGAAAAGGTAATTAAACCGCAGGAAGGACAGACAGCCTGTTCATATCAGTGTATATGGAAAGAAGCCACGTGGGACCCCTTGCGCCTGCACAGCTGGACGACTGCGATTATTCCATACCGTGGGGATGGGGTCTTACAATCTCCATATTGTCTGGAGGGTTTACATTGCTCCTATCCTGATACCTGGTGTGTACTGGCTGGTGCAGGTCTGCTGAATGAGGGAGCACAGGGCTCAGTAACTTGGCTCCCGAATAGGACATCTAGGCCACAGATCCATCTGTCTCACCTGGCTTGCTACTCTGAATGTTCTTGAGGACGGAGAACACATCCCTTCTGGGTTGCTTGACTTTGTTTAAGTTGCATGACAAGGCGATGGCTTTCCTTTCACTGGCATATTCTCATCACAAGGGGTCACGCCGCAGCGTTCTCTCTGACCTGTCAGGTACTTTGACCACCTCCTCCCTCCAGTCCCCTCCTTTTCTTCTCTTCTCCCTTCTGCCTCCCCTGTTAGTCTCCTCCCTTCCCCTCCCCTTCCCACTTTCATATCATATATGCACGTGTATGTCTATATAGTTATACATAGATGTATAGACATGGTTTTACAAAGCTAAAAAGAATTCTACAACTCATGAATGAGGGAAATATGGTATTTGTCTAAACCTGGATTGCTGTGTTTACTATGATGGTCTCCTGTTCTATCCAGTTTTCAGTATACAGCACCATTTGATTTTTTTTATATGTAAATACATTTATTTTTATTTGTGTGTACCACATGCATGCAGTTGCCCAAGAAGGCCACAAGAGGGCGTCAGGTTCCCCAGAGCTGGAGTCACAGGTGGTTCTGAGCTGCTGTAATTGAGCATTGGGAATTAAACTCTAAAAGAGCATCAAGTGGCTCTTGTTCTCTCTCCAGCCTCATCATTCTTTGTAGATGAATAAAATTCCGGTGTGAAAATTGGTGAATCCATTGTTCACTTGACACAATCTAGATCGACCTAGAAAATAAATCTCTAGATGTGTCCATGAGAGAATCACTAGGTTAGGTTAATTGAGAAGACCCATCCTTACTGTGGGTAGTACAATTCCGTGGCTGAGGTCTTGGACCAAAAGGTGGGCAACCATGAGGAGCTGAGCACCATGTACAAAGCCAGGGGTGGAGGTGCCCATCTTTAATCCCATCCCTGGGTACAGAGACAGGAAGATTTCTGGAGTTCACTGTTGGACTGAACGGGTGCACCTGAGGTTCAGTGAGAGACCCTGGAGGGACACACCCAGCATCCACTTCCAGCATTCATATGCATCCATGTGTGCACACAGGACAACATACACACGCAAACAACACACAGCCCCCCACCCCCTCACACACACACACACACACGCACACGCACACGTGTGCATACATACACCACATACACCACACACACATACACACCCCACTCACACACCACACACCACACACCACACACACTACACACATACACAGAGACACCCCTCTCACACACAACACACACACAAGATGCACACACACACACACACACATACCACACATACACACCCAACTCACACACAGCACGAACACAGGCACACACACCCACACCCACAGCACCCCCAAACCCCTACACACAACACACACACACATATACACCACTCACACACCACACACATACACTACATACACACACACACACCACGCACATCACACATACATAGGTGCACGCACACACACCACACATACACCACACACACACACACACACACACACAGTAGGAAGCCAACTGAAGCCAGCTTTCAGTTCTCATAACTTCCTAACTGGCATCCGAATCAGCCCACTGCCTGCCTCTCCTTTGCCCACTGTGCCCTCTTCCTCCAGAATGAACCAAAATCAACCTTTCTCTCCTAAGTTGCTTTTATCTAGTACTTGGTCATAACAATGAGAAAAGTGATGAACACACAGTGTGTGCCCTGCCTTCCTCATTCGTGAACCCTTCATCTGCTGTTCAGCTCCTAGGCTGATCATATAACTTAGGCTCAGTGCTATGGTAAGTGTGGATATTCTGGGGTCTCTGCAGTAAGGTCTCTAAGACACCATCACGTGTACACTCTGGAGTGGTATAGCTGGATAGCTCTGGCTTCAGAATTTGTAAATGTTTGTCTATCTATGTGTATTTTCTTACTTTGTGTGTGTGCACATACACATATCTGTGAATCCAGTGTCTTTCTTAATCACTCTCCACCTTATATTTTGAGACAGGGTCTCTCACTGAACCATAGCCCATCAATTAGCTAGACTGGCTGGCCAGCCAGCTCCAGGAATCCTCCTGTTTCTACCTCTCCAGAACTGGAATTGCTTGCATGTTGTCCCAGTGGCTGGCTTTTCACACGGGTGATGGGGATTTGAACTCGGGTCCTTCTGACTGCCTAGCACTTTGCCCACTGAACCGTCTCCCCCGTCCCTCGGTGTCTGCTTTATAGGGCAGGCCCTATTGTGGCTACTGCAGGACTGGGCACATCTTGCACACTGGGTTAGGTTTTGCTAAGTGGCAGGATGGTTCCTTGTGCCTCCTGAGCGATGCTATAGCAGCCAATATAGAATTTCAAACCTGTTTGATGTGCTGCTGCCTTACAAATCATCTTGCTACCAGCCTGCAGCTACCGAAGGCACTGAAAAAACCCAGAGCACAATGTGGCATTTACTTGTGGGCTGCCTTGGAGGCCCCGGAGGCTGTGGGCTGGGTCCCGGGTAAACACAGGCTGCACTGAAGAGCCATTGTGGACACTGGGCTTCTTTCAAGTTGCTCTGGGGTCTGAAGCCGATTTGCAGCTGGACCCAAGTCATTGCCAAGACAGCTCCCTGCCTCCCAACCCTCAATTTACCTCCCCTGCTTCTTTTAAAAATTAACTAAAAGAAACCATCCAGGGAGAAGCTGTTAGCCTGCAGGCTGCCAATGGCGAGAGACTTTTGTTTCCGCACAGGGTTAGCGCCTAATCTGCAGAGCGGGGATGAGTCCTCCGAGAGGGGTGCTGAACACTGGACCCCAAAACCAGTCTGGACTTGGAAGGAAGGCAGTTCAGGGCTGCCAAGGAGAAGGCCTGGCGCGCTCAGGAGTCTTACTTCTGGGTGGGTTTTGTCCCCGGCGGCTGCTGTGATGGCATTTCAGGGACCCTGGGAAGTTCCCAGTCTCCCAGGAAGCCCCTGCAGGCTCCAGATGGTCTTCTTCCTTTCTGGTTGAAATGCAGATTGTCCTGAGAGGGACAGCTCTGGTAAAATGTCATATTTAAAGCCTGTGGTTAATTCTGGCTTTTGTGATTTATACTCGGGTTCCTTGGCGCCTCCTTTAACATTTCTGGACCTTGGTTGTGTTCCTCTAACACACATCATAGTGTTGCCTAGGTGGAAGCTTTGTTTGTTTAAAAACAGGATCCTGCAGGCGGGAGAGATGGCTCCGCAGTTAAAAGTATGTATAGCTTTTGCAGGGCACCAGAGCTCAGTTCCCACCTTTTAACTCCAGGTCCAAATCCAGAGAATCTGATGCTTCTGGCTCCAGTGGGGACCGACACTCACAGGAATCCCCATCCTTCACATACACACAACAACAACAACAACAACAACAACAACAATGCTAAAGGACTTTAGAGATCACAAATTAACCAGTGAAACATATCCTTGCTTTGAGAAACAACTAAGCCGACCTTCTCCATTGACCCCTCTGTAAGGGTCAGTAACGGGGACAGTCCTTTTAGGGGCTATTTACTCAAGACTGATCCCAGATAGTCCACGGATTAGTGGTCTTATTGTGCCCATTGGTATACGTCTGTTTGTCAGTCTTCGTGCCCAAATCTTTGTTTTTGGGAATGGTTGTCGTTATATGGAACACAGTAAACTGTCCTCTAAAGCCCTGCAGCGTTAAAACCGCTCGTCCAGGATCTATGCTGACTCGGGCTTTATAAAACCCTGCCTTTATCATTTTCCTTCCTTCGGTCCTCCATCCCTCCCTTCCAGGCCCCCACTCCCACCCCTGTTGCTGGCCAAGTACTGAACTTGAACCCAGGACACGTGTTAGGTGAACAAATCCGTGTGCTCTGGCACACGGTCCTGCCCATTTCTTTGAGAAGACACTGTCAAGGGGTCCGAGATTGGCCAGGCTTGAGTGCACGTCACCAGTTTATCAAGGGCTAATCATCCCTTTGTAAGCTGTTTCTGGCTCTCTTGCACAAAGCCAGTGAAGGCAGAGGTGACTTCTAAGGACATGCTCCTTCTCCTGTTGGGGCCACAGGTCTCTTCCCTCACGCACAGCTCTTTCCTGAATTTAGAGTGCCTCCTATTGGACAGACTGGAATTCCACATGTTACAGCTTGAATCTGAAATATCCCCTCCTTTCTCCACACTGACTCATAGTTCGAATGCTTGTCCTCAGGGTCTATTTTGGGGATGCTCTGGGCCTTTGGGAGGGAGGTAGCTGGGAGGATCTGTTGATGGACAGGTTCCTATAAGTCACACCTGCCCCTGGTTTCTCCCTGTGCTCTGTTTCCTGGTTTGCTATGGTGTGAATGCCTTTGCCACACACACACACACACACACACCCCATTCTGCTATGCAGTGGGCTAGCCTACCCTCCCTGCCTAGGTAGACGGAAATCTCCAGAGCAAAGAGCCAAAGCAGGCCTTTCTCTCATGCAGAGTCTAAATCCACTTACTACCAAGATAACAGATCAATAACAATTAGCTTAATCATCTAAGAATAACAGGATAAGCATACCTGTCTAAGTATAAAAGTGTGTCTGGAGAGGTAGCTCCATGCTTAAGAGCATGCACTGCTCTTGAACAGGACCCATGTTCAGTTCCCAGTCCTACATTCAGGTTGCTCCCAACTGCCTGTAAATCCAATTTAGGGGATCCAACACTTCCTTCTGACCCCTGAGGACATCTCAGCACACACACACACACACACACACACACACACAACAACAACAACAACAACAACAATACATTTTGAATCAAAAAGAACTATGCACGTTTTCTCGGTGGTTGTTGTTTTCTCGGCAGATTTTCCCTGGGAGACACAGAATACACCTCTATGCACCCCAGAAAGGGAACCATGACAGATGGAGAATGGGGCGGTGGGCTGTGATAGGCAGTCTGGTCCCTGGTTGAGCTCAGACTTAAAACCCTGGTGACCCCGCAGGTGACCCTGCAGTGGGTAGTCAGCAAGGGATGATAGGAGGTTTGCCATGCTCTTGGGCCCCCATGAAGCTACAGCCCCTCCCCAAACCCTGTAGAGAGGTCTGTGGCCATCAATTACATAGGAGCAGCACCCCAAGCCCTCCTGCGTGCAAATAAGGTATCCCCAAGCTCTCATGACCAAGCCAATGGGAAGTACCTGCTGTCAGACCCTGACCCACCCCAAAACACAGTACAATCTGATTTGGCAGCCCAACTTTAGGGCTGAGTCGTAGTTGGAATCTAGAAAGGGCTGCAGAACACCGGTTAGTGCCACAAGCATGCAGGCTCTGAGGACCCCGCCAGGCGCTTGACCAAAGCCTAATCAAGCCCTGCAGAGGAAATCGCCTGCATTGGCTACCTCTCAGACTGCCTGCTGTCTGCTACTCCCTGCGGCTGCACCCCTGGACCCTATCCCCGTTTACTTCCATGCTGCCTATTAAAAAGGTGGCCAAGCTGGTATTTGTTTATTGGAAGAGGTAGGAATAACCTTGGGAGAAGGATTCGAAGCCCACTGGTTTTCATACCGTTGTGATTCAATGCTACATCTTTTCCTGTCTACTGACTTTTAAGGCAGCCCTGCCGGACTCTGCCGGAGCAAATGAAAGGATTGCTTTGTAGCTGCGTGGACAGCTTTGGAACTGTATCTTCATTTGCACGAAAAAAAAACACAAACAAGACAAATTCGAACTCCACATTCCGCACAAGTGTGCAACGTGTGCCTCTGGGAGCAGAGAGGAGAGGGTGGCAAGAAGGACGCTGTTATCGGCGGAAAAGCTCCCTGCCGCAGTCAACAGGACACAGTCTAGACTACTTAGGTGTTGGTGTGGACGGAACACTGGCAGGGAGCGGGGGAGAGGAAGCAGAGGGGTCGTAGGGCGTTTTCAGTGCTATAGGGGGAATAGTATGAACAGAGAATTAAAAATAATCCCAGAGCTGGAGAGATGGCTTAGTTGGCAAAGTGCTTGCTGGGCAAACATGAGGACTGGGGTTCAATGCCAGCATCCACATAAAAAGGTGGGCCTAGGCCTGGAGGGATGGTTCAAAAGTTAACATTGGACTGCTGTCCCAAAAGACCCAAGTTTGGTCCCCAGTACCCACGTCCGGCTGCTCAGAGCTTCCTGTACCCCCCAGCTCCAGGGAATCTGACACCTCTGGCCTCCAGGACCTGCACACTCACTTACACATACCCACACGTGTACATAGAGTGAAAAATAATTTTAAAAACCTGGGCCTAGGGCTGGAGAGATGGCTCAGTGGTTAAGAGCACTGACTGCTCTTCCAGAGGTCCTGAGTTCAATTCCCAGCAACCACATGGTGGCTCACAGCCATCTGTAATGAGATCTGATGACCTCTTCTGGTGTGTCTGAAGACAGCAACAGTGTACTCACATACATAAAATAAATAAAACTTTAACCTGTGCCTAGGGCTAGAGAAATCAAGACGAACAGATCATCGAGGCTCACTGGTCAACCACTCAACTTACTCACTAGGCAAATTCTGGGTTAATGAGAGACATATCTCATCAGGCGGTGGTGGCGCATGCCTTTAATCCCAGCACTTGGGAGGCAGAGGCAGGCAGATTTCTGAGTTCGAGGCCAGCCTGGTCTACAGAGTGAGTTCTAGGACAGCCAGGGCTACACAGAGAAACCCTGTCTCAAAAAACTAAAAGAGAGAGAGAGAGAGAGAGAGAGAGAGAGAGAGAGAGAGAGAGAGAGATCTCAAAAACAAAATGCACCCGTTAATGATATTCAAGGCTGTGCTCTGGCCTCTACTCAAGTGTATCACATGAGCACACATACACATGTACAGCTTTCCGCCTCCCACAAACATTCATGCACACAAATAATTCCCATCTAGAAGTATAGAAACATAGGGCCTAGGAAGAGATAATCACAATACTTGTGGCAGAGATGAGAGAATGATAAACTATAGGCCAGAGGGGACTATGTAATGACACCCTGTCCCAAACGACCAAACGTCAACCAAACACATTCAAAATAAATTTGTTTTGTTTTTTTTTTAATCTCCAAATGTTAGAGGCTGTCTGGCGAAATGGTGCTGTCTTCCCGCAAAGGCTTGTGCTCTAACCCCAAAATGTCTTTGCCCCACTTATAACGCTGACTTATTCAAGTCCTTAATTATGCAAGTTAAGATTAGTTCATTTATCTTGTTTAAAAAAAGAAAAAAGCAATATCAGAATCCTGTATCATTATGAGTTGGTATGTAAAATCCTTAAAGGACTAAATTGTTCATAGTGCCTCATGCTTGTAAGCTGGTGACTCTGGAGGTGGACATAGGAAGATCAGATTTTCATCTTCACGTTACTTAGGGAGTTCGAGGCCAGCCAGGACTACCCAAGACCCTAGCTCAGAAAATAGGCTAAGTTTATATATTTCAATTTAATGTTAATTAACTGTTCAAGGCATATGGTTGGAGAAAACAAAGAAATGTATTGAATTTAAGTGAGGGAGGGTGGGGGAGAGTGGACCTGAAGATTTATCACTTTCTTTAATTACTGAAAGATACGATATCACAGATCTACAAGACACAAAGTCAGGTGGGACAAACGCAGAGATGGAGAAAGGGTTGAGGGGTTAAGAGTGTGACATCCCGCTCTTGCAGAGGACCCAGATATGGCTCCCAGCACCCCTATCAATCATCACACAACCTGTAACTCCAGCTCCCGGGGATCCAATGTCCTCTTCCAGCATCGGTGGGCACTGCTGTCAGGCACACATATCCCCAACATACACACATACACATAATTAACAAATAAAGTCTTAGGGCTGGAGAGATGGCTCTGGAGTTAAGAGCACTGGCTGCTCTTCTGGAGGTCCTGAGTTCAATTCCTGACAACCACATAGTAGGTCATAACCATCTATAATGGGATCTGATGCCCTCTTCTGGTGTGTCTGAGGACAGCTATAGTGTACTCTTATAATAAATAAAACCTCTTGAAAGAGAGAGAGAGAGAGAGAGAGAGAGAGAGAGAGCGCCAGCCCACTCTGGGGGCTTGGGGCTTAGCTCAGTTGGCAGGTGTTCACTTAGCATGCACAAAGCCCCAGCTTTGTTTCCCAGTACTGCACAAACCTAGTGTTCAGAAGTTCTAGGCCATCCTCAGCTACATCATATGAATTCAAGGACAGCTTGTACCCTGCTCAAGACCCTGTCTTTTTACTTATTTATTTGTATATAATGTGTATTTCTTTTTTTTTTTTTAAAGATTTATTTATTTATTATTATATGTAAGTACACTGTAGCTGTCTTCAGACACTCCAGAAGAGGGAGTCAGATCTTGTTACGGATGGTTGTGAGCCACCATGTGGTTGCTGGGATTTGAACTCTGGACCTTCGGAAGAGCAGTCGGGTGCTCTTACCCACTGAGCCATCTCACCAGCCCATAATGTGTATTTCTATGCATATGTTCTTATGTGTGTATTTCTGTGAGTGCCCGTGTGTGTGTGTGTGTGTGAGTGTGTGCGCGCGTGCAGACCGCAGTATCCATGTGGAGGTCAGAGAATGACATCGGGTGTCTGTCCTTGCCTTCCGCCTGCTCTGAGGCTGTGTGTCCTAACGTTCTCCTTTGCATAACCCAGGCTACCTAGTCCCAGAGTTCAGGATTCTCCCATCGCACTGTAGGAATGCTACGCTGTGGGGATTCTGAGATCTAGTGCTCTGGGTTCCGCAGCAAGGCCTGTATCCAGTCAGCAACCTCCCAGCCCAGTCTCCAGGCTATTTCCTAGTGGCTTTGCTCCTTGCCTCCTCCTCGGGACCTTCTTTATGTGGACAAATCAGGAACCCATCTAGTGCCAGCCACCGGCTAGGTATCTGTCAGCCATTTGCCAGGCACCTTCCTATCCAAGCTAATGTGGTGGGAGGTTCAGAGCTTCCCACACAAACTTGGTGCTCATCCACCATTGGGCGCTTGCACTGCAGACACAGAATCTCTTGCTGCCTCTGCAGTGGTTGCTGGACTGGTTATGTGAAACCCCAGGAAGGACAGCTAATGCAGAGAGAACATCTCAAACATGCCCCCAACACCCTGACTCCCCTACCCAATGCCAGATGTGAGTGGCAGGGAGGTTAATTTTTGGGTCGAGTACGTATAGTCTGTTTAGGAAGTCATCTGTTCTGGAAGTTAGGAAAAAGGACTGTGAAGCCTAACAGAGGAGCTCACCATAGCTCAGAGGTCATCAAAGGAGAAATGATGAGCTGATGACGTCAGGCTTGTCAGCAAGCACCTTTATCTGGCTAGCCCTCTCGCTGGCCCCCACCTTTATTTTTTTGAGGCAGAGTCTCACTCTGCAGCCCAGGTTGGCCTCAGATTTGGAGCAATCCTCTTCCCTTATCTTCCCAAGTGCTGGGTGTGAACTCAGTGCTTCAGTCTTATTTGTTTTGAGACAGGGTCTGACACTATAGCTCAGACTCTCCTTGATTTCAATATGTAGTCATAAGAGGCCTTTGAACTCCTGATCCTCCTACATACATATACATACATACAACACGTGTGTGTGTGTGTGTGTCTTCGAAAGCATTCATCTGCATGAGTTTACAAGTATTATCTACATGTAGTAGCTCTTGGAGGCCAGAGACTGTTGGGTACCCTGGAACTAGAGTTTAAAGTGGTTGTGAGCCACCTGATATGGCTCTGGGAGCTGAACCCAGGACCTCTGCAAGAGTGGTAAGCACTCTTAACCACTGAGCCACGTCTCCAGCCCCAACTTCCTAACATCTTACTTCTTTATATATGTACAAAGTTATTCTTTGAAGGAATCTTGAGAAGAATGTGGTTGACTTCATGTATATTCATGGAGTCTCTAAGCAAAAATAAGACACGATCCTTAAGAAATGCAGAGTCTATAACTTAAAATGATGCGAAAGAAAACCCATAATAGGTAACCAGTCTGAGATGCTTTAAAAATGTATGTGTCTTAGTTTCTTTAGTTTAAAAATGTATGTGTCTTAGTTTCTTTAGTTTAAAAATGTATGTGTCTTAGTTTCTTTTCTATTGCTGGGATAAGACACCATGAGCAAGGCAACGTATAGAAGAATTTGTAAGGTGCTTATGGTTCCAGAGGCTTAGCATCCATGGCTATCATAGTGGGGAACACAGCAACAGGAAGGCAGGCAGGCAGGCAGGCAGGCAGGCAGGCAGGCAGACAGACAGATACTGGAGCCGTAGCTGAGAGCTTACATCCTGACCCACAAACAAGGCAGAGAAAGCTAACTGGGAATGACATGGTCTTTTTAAACCTCAAAGCCCACTCCCAGTGACACATCTCCTCCAACAAGGCCACACCCCCTAATCCTTCCCAAACAGTTCCATCAACAGGGGAACAAATATTCAAACATGTGAGCCTATGGTATCATTGTCATTTAAATAACCCCAGTGTGCTTGGAAAGCAAACTAAAGTAAGCTTTAGCTTGATTTGTGTTTTACCAGATATATTATGGATTATTTAGAATAACTTTTACTGTTCAGTTGCAAAGGTGGTGAACTTTTGAGACTTCTGATCTCTGAAGCCCATGAAATGGTGGAAGGAAAGGATCGACTCCACAAAACTGTCCTCTGAACTCTACATAAGCACTGTGTCATGCATACTCACATACACTTCAGAGATAGACAGACAGACAGACAGACAGCATTGATAATAAAATTAAGAAGAAATAGTCATTCTCCTCCAGGAGGCGCCCTCTTTTCCTGCTCCAGTGGTGTCGGAACAGAACCTGGAGCTTGACCCCAGCCAGCCACTCTATCTGCTACCTCTTTGCACACCATGGCTTGCCCAGTGCAACCACAACCATATCATTCCCCTTGAAGGTGTCAAACTACCTCCAGGACCAGATGCTGCCATCATCTGCCAGATCTCCCTAGGTCTGTATGCCTCCGGTGTGTGGGGAGCCGCCCTCACATTCGCTGTTACAAGATGGCGCTGACATCCTGTGTTCTAAGTGGTAAACAAATAATCTGCGCATGTGCCAAGGGTAGTTCTTCACTCCATGTGCCCTGCCTTCCCTGTGACGACAACTCGGCCGATGGGCTGCAGCCAATCAGGGAGTGACACGTCCTAGGCGGAGGATAATTCTCCTTAAAAAGGGATGGGGTTTCGCCACTCTCTTGCTCTTGCTCTTGCTTGCACTCTTGCTCCTGAAGATGTAAGCAATAAAGCTTTTGCCGCAGAAGATTCCGGTTTGTTGCGTTCTTCCTGGCCGGTCGCGAGAACGCGTGTAAGACCGGTGTCCATGGCTTGCTACCTTAACCACGATGGCATAGCTTTGAAAAACTCGGCTGATATTTTCTCCATCAACCTCAAGATGAGAGGGAAGATGCTGAGAAACTAGGAAAGCTGCAGAAGAGTGAGGTGCCCGAATCTGCCTGCAGGGTATCGAGAAACCAGACTGTGGGGCTAGAGATATGGCTCATCGGATAAAAGCAATGGCTGCTCTTCTAGAAGACCCAGATTTGATTTCCAGCACCTACAATGTGGCTCAGAAGCATCTGTAACTCCAGGTCTAGAGGATGTGATGCCATTTTCTGACCTCGGCAGTTACCCAGCACACCCGTGGCCCATGGCACACATGTGACACACAAACATGCAGGGAAAACACTCATATGCCTAAAATAAAATAATTTTTAAAAGAAATCTAGCACTTAATTAACTAATATAGAGTTTGGACCAGGCTTGTTGAAGCATGCCTATAATCTCAGCTGAGGCAGAACTATCATGAGTTCTAAGCTAGCCTGTGCCAAGCAGCAAGATCTTGATCCAAAAAACCCAAAGGGATCGCCAATTTACCCCAAAACAACACTAACAAGAAGTTAGTGGAAGTCTCTAACCTACACCTAGTCCAATAGTTGCTAAAAGCCTTGATATCATGTATATTCTGAAAAAGAAATGATATTGATTAAAAATATTGTAGTGGTGGCTCTACACTTGCTGTTTGGGTCTGGTGACATGAGACTGATCCCTGGAAGATACACAAGGACAGATGCAGGGGCTTGTGCCTGCAATCCCAGCACTCCCATGGCAAGACAGAAGTCAAAGACAGATTGCACAGCATCAATTGACCTACTGTGGTGGTTTGAGTAAGAACGGTTCCCATAAAAAAAAAAATAGTTCCCATAGTCTCAGATAATTACATGCTTAGTCATCAGAAAGAGGCACTGCTTGAGAAGGATTAGGAGGTGTGGCCTTGTTGGAGTGGGTGTGGCCTTGGAGTGGATGTGGCCTTGTTGGAGGAAGTGTGTCAGTAGTGGTGGGCTTTGAGGTTTAAAAGCTCAAGCCAGTCCTAATGCCTCTCTCTTCCTGCTGCCTGCAGCTCTGGATGTAGAACTCCCAGCTCCTCCTCCAGCACCATGTTTGTCTGTGTGCCACCATGCTCCCTGCCATGAGATAGTGGACTATACCTCTGAAACTATAAGCCAGTCCCAATGAAATGTCTTCTCTTATAAGAGTTGTTAAGGTCAGCCAGAGGATGGTGACAAACACCTTTAATACCAGCACTTGGGAAGCAGAGGAGGGTGGATTTCTGTATTCAAGGCCAGCCTTGTCTATAGAGTTCCAGGACAGCCAGATCTACACAGAAAAACTCTGTCTCAAAGAACCAAACCAAACCAAACAAAGAGTTGTCATGGTCATGGTGGCTCTTCACAGAAATAGACCACTGACTGAGACAGCTCGTAAGCCTGAGATCTACAAGCACAGAAAGAAGAAGAGAGAGCCTACCTCAGCAAGGGGGTGGAGAGAACTGACTAATACAATTGTCCTCTGATCTTCACACACACATGCACTGTGGCACTGACATAGCCCCACACACATACACACTAAGTAAATCAATGTTAAAAAGCACTATCCATAGAATCTGATATTCTGCATGGTCTCAGACCTCCGTGGGAATGTGTCCTAGCATATTTGGAGGGCACATAACAACTTTAGTAAACCACAAAAATTGATAAAGAATATAAAAGAAATTGATCATCTGTAATAGAAGTTTTGTAAACCACCTTTTTCACATATCAGTAATAGTAAGTTTATAAAGTAGGAATAGCTGAGTGAGTGTCCTGGGCTCATAACTATGTTGCTTTAGTAAGTAGTATGTGTTTGAATGAAGTCCTCATATTTTTAAACATTTATTTATTTTATGGATATGAGTACACCATAGCTGTCTTCAGACACACCAGAAGAGGGCATTGGATCCCATTACAGATGGTTGCGAGCCACTATGTGGTTGCTGGGAATTGAACTCATGACCTCTGGAAGAGCAATCAGTGCTCTTAACGGCTGAGCCATCTCTCCAGCCCCCAAGTCCACATTTTTTTAAGTACACAAAGTATCCCCTCAGATCCGGAAGGGCCAGGATGAGCATTCACAAAGACCACAGACTGCAACCATCAGGGCCTTCAGCTGTGCTGCCTGTGTCAAGATGTAAGCAGTGAGCTGGGTTCAGGGAGGAACGGAGCTGGGAGAGTTACCATGAGTTCAAGGCCAGCCTGGGTTACATAGCTAGACACTGTATAAGGTAGGGAAGGGAGCAGAGGCTGGTTACTAGAGTTTAGCAGGTTTAAGGCTCCTTAGGAAAGAATGTGAGCTAGTGTAGGGTGTTACTGGAGTCCTGTGCCGGAGACCCCACTGTGGGAGGTCCCAACCACTGAGGTCCATTCACTCGCTCACCCCAGCAGACCAAACAGAAAAGGTGATGCTCACATCTTCAGCATCGTCGTTGTCCTCAGCAGTCTTCGAAGATCTTGTTCGAGATTCTATTGTCAAGGAAGCAAAGCCATACGTGATTAAAGAGGGCTTAAAACAGCAGTCAGGTGACTGCCTTCTCCCATGGGATCTTGGTACACCAGGATTACAAGATGGTTGTCTACCAGATGTGCCGACCCTGCAATCCAAGATCACTGTAAGAGGGCAGACACAGAGTAGAGATGATGCCAGATGGAGGCAGGCAGCCAAGCCTTGCTATTGCATTTGCCTGTCCCACGACTACAGACATCTGCAGCTCCGTCGGGTGAGCTTCCTTTACATTAGCACAAGTAGCTCTGTGGTCTGTTACAGTGCCTGGAGATGTCAGTTGCCATTAGTGAAATGTGTGAGCCCCTCGCCCCCCACAGCATGTAAGGGCTTATTGATTGTGATGGCTAATACTGATCGTCCGCTTGACAAGATCTAGAATCACGTAGGAGACAAACCTCTGGGTGTGTCTGTGAGGGGGTTTCTGGATTAGGTTACTTGAGGTGGAAAGTTCGAGTGCCCGTCCATTAACAGGAGTCTCTGACTGGAAGAGCAAACTGAGCAGCAGACACCCACTGCTTCCCAACTGTGGATGTGATGTGACAATGTGGGGAGCTACCCCATGCCCCTGCTGCCACGCCTTCTCTGTCATGATGAATGGTTTCCTCAAACTGTCAGCCAGTATAGCCCCTCCTTCCTTAAGGTGCTTTTACTGGGGTATTCCATCACAGTGAGAGGTGAGCAACTGTCTGGAGACCGTTGGATGAGTTTGCATATGTGTCCTAAATGCCAAGGAAGCAACTGAAACCTTACCATTGTGTAGCAGACCAGAGGGAAGACACGTGGGCACTGTGCTAATTTGTTCTTGCTGCTGTGACAAAACACCACAGACTGGGTCATTTATAAGAGGTTGAAATCCGTTTCGTATGGTTCTGGAGGCTGAGAAGGTCCAGACTGAGGCCTAGGCAGGTTCAGTGCCCAATAAGGGCTGCTTTCTGATTCCAAGATGGTGTCTTGTCTCTTCCTTCTCCAGCAAGGACAAGCAGTGTATCCTCACAGGGCAGAGGATACAAAGTCACAGAGCTCATTATCTCAAAATGAGATGTCAAAGCTTTTAAGTTCAGACTCCATTTTAGAGAACCTGACCTAAGTTTGAACTCAGATCAACTAACAGGCCGGTACCTAGCATTGGTTTCCAAGTTGCCCCCAACAAAACCTGAGCCTAGCTCCAGCCTCTAGGTTAATCCCCAACAAGACCAGAGTTTTCAGGTTATACCCTCAACAAGATCAGTGTCTTCAGGTTATTCCCCCAACAAACCTGCACCCCAGGTTACAACTCTACCTCCTGCCTAACGACCACCAAGGCAGAGGGGGACAGAAGTTAAGTTTATGATAGGACTCCCAGCACCATCCAATTATGTTAAAGGCCACAGGAGCTTCCAATTAGATGCTTGTACACATATTCCCTGCTTTCTGCTTACTATAAAGCCTCGCCCTGATAGACATTTGGGGCTTCCTCACTACCCAAACTGTCCTTTGTGAGAGTGGCAGGTTGGGAGGTGTGGGGGAGGAGGCGATCTAGTGCAAATAGAACAAAACCCCTGCTGTGAGTTGCATCAGATCGGCTCCTGCGTGTGGTTTTGGGGATTACTAACATTTCCCTGGCATAACAAGGCCTTTTTATAAAAGCACTAATCAAGGCCACTAGGGCGGGGCTCATTAATGTTTTATTTCATTTTTAAAATTTTAATTTTCTGGCAATTTCACATGTGTGCACATGCACACACACACATGCTGTATTGTTATACTCACCCCACATTGCTCTCTTATCCCCTTCTTCCTCCCAAGTAGCCCCTTCTACTTTCTCATCTCTGTGCAGGTAGCCACAGCTGCTGTGTGTCTGTGATGACAATGGCCATGTGTCGAAGAGAGTGTCTCACAGAGCTTCTCCCTGTCTTCTGGGTCTTGCAGTCTCTCTTCTCTTCCTTCCTAGTGGCCCCTGGTCCTTGGAGGGCTGAGCAGAAATGACTTGTTCTCAGCACTTGGATTAACTCATGAGTCTCTGTGTTAACTGTTTCCCATTGCAACAGAAGCCCCTCTTGGCCACCATCTCTGTACTCAGTCTGAACATGAGTTTTGGACACAGATGTTCAAACCGTAGGGCAAAGAGACAAATTTAGGCAGGAGATGATGGTGTCAGTGAGAGAATAAGATGAGAAAATAGATTTCAAGATATAGATATACACTTTCTATATCTGCAGTTGTATGGATAGTGTGTGTGTCTGTGCATGGGCGTGTGTGTGTGTGTGTATGGGGTCCACATGTGTATGTCTGCACACACGTGTGTGCGCACGCATGTGAAGACAAAAGGATACCTTTGGGTGCTCCTCAGGTACCATTCACCTTGTTTTCCGAGACAAGGTCTCACGCTGTCTTACTAAGTAGCCAGCGAGCTCCAGGGAGCTCTTGTCTCAGATCTCACAGTACTGGGGTTACAATTGCAGGCCACCATGACTGACCTTTTTCTCTCTTGAATACCTGTCCTAGGGACCAAACTCAAGTCCTTCTGCCTGTGTGACAAGTACTTGATGGTCCAAGCCATCTCCCCTGCCCTTGAGGACATGTTTTTGTTTTATTTTTGTGAGACAATGTTTCTTTATGTCCTGGAACTCACTATGTAGACCAGGCTGGCCTCAAGCTCACAGAGGTCCTCCCATCTCTGTCTTCCAAATGCTGGGATTAAGGGCTTGCACCACCACACCCTCATTTTTTTTTTTTTTTAAAGACAGATTTGAGAAGGTTTGTTAATGGAAAGCAAGGTCAAAGGGTGGAAAGGCGGGGAGGGCATCAAGAACAATTTGATCAGAGCAACCAGGCAACACTAGAAGTGTTTGCTGAGGTTGGAAAGACCAGGGAGCAAGAACCTTGGGAATGTAAAGCCAGTGGTGTCTGTCAGGCACCGCAGGGGAGATGTCAGGGTGATTTTTATATCTAGTTAGTTAGCTTTGAGCCAGGGTCTCATGGAGCCTACACTGGCTCAGACTTCCTGTGCAGCAAGGAGGATAGATCACCTTGAACCTCGGACCCTCCAGCCTACTGTTCATGAGCATCTGCGATGGCTGTTGATTGTCAGCCTGACTCTATCTGGAATGAAACTCAGTCCAGATATGGAAAGATCACAGCCATGATTCGAATTTTGAGGCAGGAAGACAACATACTTTTGCTTCAGATCTTGAGGCTGGAAGATATGATCTTATTCTGCTGCCTGTGGGTCAAGATGTAGAACTCTCGGCTCCTGCCTGCACGCTGCCCTGCTTCTTGTCACGATGATCATGGACTGAACCTCTAAAACTGTAAGCTAGCCCCAGCTAATGTTTGCCTTTATAAGAGTTGCCTTGGTCATGGTGTCTGTTCACGGCAGTAAAACCCTAAGACACCACCATACAAGGTTTCTGCAGTGTTGTAGATCAAACCCAGGGTTCCTGCATGCGAGCTAGGCAAGCGCCCTACCAGCTGAACCTCATTCCTATACTAAATATTTCTTCTCTATCAGGTTGATGGACTGGATCTGAGGGTATCCAAATTTTATTCAGCCACATTTAAAAAACCCAACAAATTGCCATCTGATTTACTAAATTAGAAACTATGCTTATTAAGCTACATCAGTAAAAGAGCTACAAAGACTACACATATCAATGTGTTTATGTGTTTGACATGGGGTCTCTCTATATTGGTCAGTCTTGATTTGGACTCCTGACTCAAGAGACCCTGCTGCCCTCTGTCTCCCAAGTACTTAGGATTCCACCTTAGCCACTTGGCACCAGTTTAAGGATAATACTTTTTAATCAAAGGAAGTAGCTTATAGAATAAATGCATGTTTCAGAATGTATTTAATTGGAAGCATGCAAGCGAGTAGATTAGAATACCAGCCGTGACCATTTCAGGTGCAGGCATTTACTGTGATCGGATTCATTGATCATTTAAAACGGCCTCAACAATTGAGTGCCATCTTGGGTGATTGGTATTTGTTTTGGTTTTGGTTTTGGTTTTTCAAGACAAGGTCATATATATCCCAGGCTGACCTCGAGCTCGCTGAGGATGACCTATCTGGTCCTCCAGGTTTCACCTCCCTATGCCGAGGTTACAGGTGTACACCACCATGCTAGGTTTATGTGGCACTGGGGATGGAACCCAGGGCTTCATGCACCCGAGGCAATTGGCTGCCAACTAAAAGTCACATTCCCAGCTCCAACAATTTAGGGTTTTGTTGTTGTTTGTTCCTTTAAAAACTATTTATTTTATGTATATGAGTACACTGTCATTCTCTTCAGACACACCAGAAGAGGGTACCAGATCCTGTTACAGATGGTTGTGAGCCACCATGCTGTTGCTAGGAATTGAACTCAGGACCTCTAGAGGAGCTTTCACCACTGAGCCATCTCTCCAGCCCCTTGTTTGTTTGTTTATTTTAATAGAGAGAATCCACAAAGGTATTTTGCTCTGGCCAGTGCATATCTGGGACACCTGTCGGTTGTAAGGGCGTCAAGGTGATGCTGATGCTGTGGTGATGGGAAAGGACTAGGTGTGGAGCCCCAGGGCAGCCAGCTCCCTCCTCAGAGCTGCGTGGGGCAAGGAGAAGTGGGCGGGCCGAAGGGCGTGCCTACGGATCACGTGGCAGTCGCAGGCCAATAGCGGTCTCCGAGCCCACCTTGAGGCCGGGGCGGGGCGTCGGGCTGGCGTCACCAGGACAACGGGCGTCGCCGGCGCCGTGTGACTTCAGGCTGTGGGCGCGCTCGCGGCCATGGTGAGTCTGGGGCCCGCGCCTGCGGGGCAGCGGAGATGCTGGGCGCCTAGGGGAGGACGCAGAGAAGCGCCTAGGGCTGCTGGGCGGGGCAGGGCAGGGCAGGGCCGGGTCGGATGAGGCCGGGCGCGTCAGGGCAGGGCAGAGCAGGGCAGGGCAAGGCTGGTGAGATCGGTCCTGAGAAACCAGGTTCCCAGGTCCTGGATGCCAGGGGGCACCGGGACGCTGTGCTCTCTGTTGCACACCCGGGACCTCCACTCTGTGGACCACCCCGACGCGGTGACGCTGTTCGTCACGAGCGTGCCCGGGAAGCCACCAGAGGGTGTGGTTACATAGATACCCACAGCCACACATTTCAGGCTGCGTACTTCAGGCTGCTTTTATGCAATGATGTCAATACCGAACCATGCATTTGATTCAAGTTCTACGTCCTAACGGGGCTCCCAGCACGACGGGATTTAATGGGTGGCTTCAGAGATACCCTTTCACCCCTTTTATAAAAATAGAAAGCATTGAGCTGAACTTTTTTTTTTTTCCTGAGTGCTGCACTTTCAGTGAGAGATTTAATGAATCTGTCATTAGTACGTTGTAAACGCCTTACAGAAGCCGTTAGCTTTGCTCAATAAACTTGAAAGGCTGTGGGCAGGCCACCTGGCCTCCATTAGCTTCTTGTTTGAAGCCTTAATTGACTTGGCTTGGGTGCTGGCTCTAATGGGCAAGGTTACGCCGTGATTTCTTGAGAGTCCCCCATCTGGAAGAGAAGTGGGCTCCCTGGTTTGTGACGCTTCCTGGGAATAGGATATTTGAGGGTCAGCTAATGGAGAAGTGCCTAATTTTAAGAAATACGTATCTAGAGGTCCGGTGAGATGGTTCAGGGGTTAAAGGAACTTGTTGCCAATCCTGATGACCTGAGTTTTCTACCCCTGACCCATGAGTGTCGGGAGCAGAGAGTCTGTAAATTATCCTCTGACCTCTCTCTGTACAGGGCATGTCCTCCATATAAATAATGCAAGGAAAAAAATATGTATCTGCCATGAGTGATTAGATGGGATTTGCTTGGTGTGTGTGTGTGTAGGCACGGTGTGAGGTTCAGAGGTCAATGATCATCTTTCTCCATCCCTGTCTACCGTATTTTACTGAACCTGGACTCACCGACTTGGCTAGGCTGGGGGGTCCTCACTCTCACCCATGACTTCCGCATCACTGTGGTTACAGGCACCACACACAAGTGGGCTGTGCTGTAGAGCATCTGTGTTCCCCTGTGGAGATGCTGTGGAGTAGAAGCTAGAGGCTTCTTTCTTGTTTGGAATGCTTTGGTTCCGAGCCTTCTGGAGTGATTTGCGTCTAGTTCTCAGCTTTGGCTTAGGTGCTGTCTGCAGAGTGGGCGTGCCTGGCCCTTCCTGACTCTGTATCCTTCCCTTTGGCAAAGGGAAGGGATCTGCGCTCCCAGGGTTGGGGATGTGTTTGCAGTTCTGCCTAGGACAGCTCTGGGAGTTTGTCCGGCATCTCGGCTTGCTTCCAGAACTCTGCTGGTTGTGGACACAGAACTCATGATTTCTTTATATAGTGCTGTTTGGTGCTCAGAACGAAACAGTATTGTTTTGTTGTTGTTGTTGCTGCTGCTGCTGTTTTGTTTTTTAGATTGCTCTCTTCCTGCTTGCCCCTCTCTTCTCAGTCCCTCTCCCCCTCTTCCTCTTTTTCCTCCTCATCTCATCTTATTATTCTTCCTAACTTTCCTCTGTGGTTGCTGTATACAGACATCCAGGGGTTGGTTTATTTAGTTCATTTGGAACACCTTAAGTGTTAGAATGTCTTACTTTGTTGCCAACGAGTCTTGTTGTTATTATTTAGTTTATAAGAGAAATTTATTTTTTTAAATTGTATGTTGTATCTCACATGTTTTTCCCGTTTTAGTTCATTCCGTCTGATGTCTCCCCCTAGTTTGCACCCCTCGTTCTGATTTTGTGATTTTTGTCTATAATTGGGTCCGGTTACAGGTGTGGGAAGCATGAATTTGGGAGAAATTTCCATCTGAAATATTTAATGATAGTTTTCCTCTTTACATTATAGTTTTTCTTCCTTTCTTTTTCTCTCTCTTTTTTTTTGTTTTTGCCTTCTTTGACCCCCCTTCTGTGTGTGTGTGTGTGTATTTGTGTGTGTGTGTGTGTGTGTGTGTGTGTGTAGGTCAGAGGCCAGACTTGAGTGTTGTACCTCAGGTGTCAGTACCTGTTTTTGTTTTTTGTTTGCTTTTGTTTTTTCTTCAGTCTGAGTCTCTCTCTGAACCTGAAACTCACCACTTCGTCTAGGCTGGCCGGCCAGTGAGCCCCAGAGATCACCTCACTCCTCTGCTGGGATTAAAGCACGCTCGGGGTTATGGTTGTTTGTTTTATGTGCGTTCTGGGGGTCAAGCACAGGTCCTCAGACCTCTGTGACAAGCACTTTACCAACTGGGCTCTGGGAGGTTTTTGTTTGTATGTTTTTACCTTTTAAGGCAGATTTTTTTTAATAGCCCTGACTAATTTAGAACTCACTCTATAGGCCATCTGCACTTCAAATGTGTGGTGATTCTCCTGCCTCAGCCTCCTGGGTTCCAGGATGGCTGGCATATAGGCTCCCGACACAGACTATGGCAGAAAGGTCTTACATTCAAGGCCAACTGGGGTAGTTTAGAGAGAGCTTGTCTCACAGTGAAAGGGTCCTGTGATGTAGCTCAGTGGCAGAGCACTTGCCTGGCTAGCTCAAGGCCCACAGTCCTCGGCACCTGGAGGGGGAGGTGCTAGCTGAGGCAGAGAGGCTTCCACCGTGAGGTCTCTGGGCTCGCTGACCATGATGGAGTCTGGATTTCTGTTCCCGATGCGGTTGATGGGAAGAGTAATTTCAGCCAATCTCACACTACCTCTCTTCCAGATTGGGCGTATCCCATTGAATTCCTGCCCTCTTGGGCCATCCCTACGAGATGGACATTACTAGACATATATGGTAGACCTAGACTGAATATGTGCTTTGCCTAGTCACAGAGTAGTAGGTCAGCAGCCAAGAAAGGATTGGAACTCAGCTACAAGCTTAACCTCCACATCAAAGCCTTCCCAACTGAAGTATGTGCTACATTCAGATCAAGAATCTCCGAAAATGGGCTGGAAAGGTGGTTCAGTGGTTAGGGGCACTGGCTGCTCTTCCAGAGGACCCAGGTTCAATGCCCAGCACCCACATGGTTGCTCACAGCCATCTCTAACTCTATTTCCAGGGGATCTGACACCTTTTTCTGGTCTCTGCAGGCATCAGGTTTGCAAGTGGTACACAGTCAAATGTGGCAGCAAAACACCTATGTGCATAGAATAAAAAAAGAATAAGTGAAAAAAAAATTAGAGGCCTTGGTTCTCAGCACCCATACGACAGCCTGTAACTCCAGTTCTGAGGAATCTGTTGTTCCTTTCTGGACCTCTTGGGTATTGCATACACATGACATATGTTCCTACAAATGTATACATATAAGTAAAATAAAAGGAAATGCTAACTAAGTTCAATGCTTGGGTGCTGGCTAGATGGGTCAGTGGTTTGGAGCTGTATTGGCTAGTTTTGTGTCAACTTGACACAGGCTAGAGTTATCACAGAGAAAGGAGCTTCAGTTGAGGAAATGCCTCCATGAGATCCAATGTAAGACATTTTCTTAATTAGTAATCAAGGGGGAAAGGCCCCTTGTGGGTGGGACCATCCCTGGGCTGGTAGTCTTGGGTTCTATAAGAGAGCAGGCTGAGCAAGCCAGGGGAAGCAAGCCAGTAAGGAACATCCCTCCATGGCCTCTGCATCAGCTCCTGCTTCCTGACCTGCTTGAATTCCAGTCCTGACTTCCTTTGGTGATGGACCCAGTGTGGAAGTGTAAGCTGCATAAACCCTTTCCTCCCCAATTTGCTTCGTAGTCATGATGGTTTGTGCAGGAATAGAAAGCCTGACTAAGACAGGAGCCTTGCTGTTCTTGCATAGGGCCTGGGTGTGGTTCCCAGCACCCACATGGCGGCTCTCAGCCATCCTCCTTCCTCTAAAGATTAAAAAGAATTTCAGTGTCTTGTTAACTGAGCCAGAGGAAGACCGATCCCTTCCCAGTCCTCTCTCTGACAGGCTGCAGGGATGGTGCTAATGCCTGGCAGAATTCAATTTGGTGTTGTTTACTGTTATTTATGTAACTCTCTGTGTGAGAACGGCCATGGCTTGCTCTCTGCTCTATGATGGCCAGTCTTCTGCAGGCTGCGTGTGTACAGAGAGTCACAGCTGCTGGGAGCTCTCAGAAGATGGCATTCACAGCCCCTCCCCCCAGCTCCTTCCTTCCTTTCCACCACCTTCGTCCACCACCACATTCCTTGAGCATTGGAGGGGGTGACATCAGTGCCCTTTTTAGGGCTCAGCTTTCAACAGTCAGCTGTTCCCAGCAGTCTGACCAGGTATGAGTCTCTGCAGTAATTGCCTCCCACCGCAAAAATGAGTCCCTGAGATTGACCAAAGCTGACAGTGGCAATCTGTAGCATGGACAAAAATGTCAGGAAGGGAATCTGATGGGCACCTTCTCCAGTCAGAACAGTAGAAGTTCCCTGATAAGACCCTCGACTGCCTTAGCCACAGCCTGCTTGCTCTCTTGTTTGTTGTTTTGAGATTGATTGACTGACTGAATATTTGATTTCTCAAGACGGGTTCTCTGTGTAGCCTTGGGTATCCTGGAAATAGCTCTGTAGACCAGGCTGTCCTGGAACTCACAGAGATCTACCTGCCTCTGCCTCTGAAGTGCTGGGACAAAAGGCCTGCACTGCTACTGCCCAACGTTTAAGATTTATTTTTAATTTGTATCTGTATTTTTATGTGTGGCTATGTGCACATGAGGGTGGATGCTTGAAAAGGCCAGAAAAGAACACTGGGTCTCCTGGAGCTGGAGTTAACAGGCAGTTGTGAGTTTTGACGTTTTTTTGTTTGTTTGTTGGGACAGGGTGTTACTTTGTAGACCAAACTGATCTTGAACTTAGAGATCCACCAGCCTCCAACTTCCCAAGTCCTTGGATCAAAGGTGTGTGTGCGCTCGTGCATGCAGTGTCTTTAGTATCACAGGCAGCCTCAAGCTTGTTGTGTAGGTAAGAATAACGTTGATGTTCCAATACCCAGCCCTTTCCCTCCCAAATGCCAGGGTTACGGTGGACTTCAGTATAGCCAGTGTATTCTGTGCAGGGGTGAAAACCAGATCTGTCTTTACACGTGAGGCAAGCGCTGTCCACTGGGGGACACCCTTTATTTTATAAGATGGGTCTTACTCTGTTGCCCAGACTGGTCGCAAAAATCATGATTCAAGTGAACACTTCTGCCTCATCTTGCCAAGTAGCTGGGCCTAGAGGCACAGACCGTCATCTCCGACTTCTTTGCCAGTTCTTCCATTGGGTAACCTTTATGTGTGCGTGGTGTCATGAGCTGAGTGAATATGTGCGTGAGGGTTCCCATGTCTGTGCATGTAGTGGCCAGAGCAGGGTGCTAGATATCTTCATCTGTCACACTTCCCTGGAGACAGAGTCTCACACTGAGCCTGAAACTTATCATTTCAGCCCAGTGCTGGGAGTCAGAGAGTTCCTTGGATACCCCCTGCCTCTAGCACCGCACACTCATCGCAGTGCTGGGGGGGTCCCAGTATGCTCAACCAGGGTTTGGTTTGGTTTGTTTTTATCATGGGTGCTGGGGATTTGAACTCAGACCCTCACACTTGCTGAGCAGGTGTTTTTACCCACTCCTCTCCCCAGTTCTGGCCTGCCCTTTTCTTGTGGAGGTCTGTGGCGTGTCCTGGGATGCCTTACATGCTGTATGCAGTACCCATGACTAGTCGTCTGTTTCTGTGTCTGTCTCTGTCGCCTCTGTGGTCATCACCCTGCTCCCTCAAGGTGTGCCCTGGAACTCCCATTATATGGATAGTGTGGCCTCAAACTGTGGCAATCCTCCTGCCTCTGTCTCTGCCTTGAAGTGCTGGGGTTCCAGGAGTGTGTGCCACTACACCCACCTCCTTCTCATTTCTAAACGATGCCCTTTGTATCAAGAAGGTTTTAATCTTAATGAAGTCCACCATACCTGCTTTGTTGTTACTGTTGCCTGTGCCTATGGCGCCTTAGTTTAAGACTGTCTCATAGCTCTTACACGCAGGCTGTCGTTGTTAATCCTGTGTTCACATCGTCCGTGTTGGGGAGGGAACGTCCAGCCCCATTATTTTCATGAGGATATCCTGACCTCCGGTTCTATTTCTTGAAAAGACTTTTTTTTTTTTCCATTTAAAGCAATAGCTCCCGGCTGTAAGAATTTGTGTCTGGACTTTCAGTCCTGTCCACTGTTAATTGTACTTTTTGGTTACTTTATTGGGTTCTTATTTTTGTTTTGTTTTGTTTTTTCTTTATTGGGTTCTTATATCAACCACCTTCTCCACTCCAATACCTTCCAACCCCCAAAACTAAGTAGATGAGAAAGGTTGGCAGGGGTGGGGTGGGGTGGAAACCAGCATAGATCCCTTTAGACTACTTCCTGCTTGTAGGGAGGTCGAGTTCCTTGGGGACAGTGCCCTTGTTGGGGGAGCAGCAGCCAGCGCCTCTCTCAGAGCGCTGGCATTCTTACACCTTCTCAAGAGTCACCGGATGTACAGTTTGAAATATTATTTTTTATCAAGTTTTATAAAAATGCAGAATTTCGTTTTACTTTTTTTTTTAAGCGATATTGTAAGCACATAGAACGCTTCATTACTGGGTGGGGGAAGGGTCATGTGTCACTAAGAAAATCTCTCCCAAGGTGGACTGAGGACATGAAACCTCTTTCCCTGAGAATTTTGAAAGACTCCTGTTGGCTCCCAGGAGAGCTATCCTGGTCTTGACCTATGTGGCCACTAAGGCACAAAATGCCTTGTGGTCTGGGAAAACTATAAATTCATTTTTATATCCTCTTCCCCCTGTACTACCAACATAGACTTAATTCCCTTAAAAACCAGAGACCTGTTGGAACCTGGCCCCCAAGATTGGTTTTCCAGTATATTGGGCAATGTAGACTTTGCAGTAACTTCATCAAGTGTTCTCAGAAGAGCACTGGTTCCTTCTATAAAACATTGTGGGTCTTCAGATTGATAATTCTGCCATGTTCATTTCCTGAAAGTCAGGGTCGGCTTATGAAAAGTTGCTAAACAACATCCTAAATGTGAAATGTCAACCCTCACTCTAAGCTACTTCCCCCTTTTCAAAGCATTGAATGAGACGTTTTACGGTGGCTTTCTGATTTTGGTAGTCTATACAAGAAGGGAATTTGGAAGTTCTTGTATATTGTTGATTGTCTTGCCCATGTCCTGCCTGAAATACCATGATTGTTTATGAAAAGTATCTTTAATAAAGCTGGTTACAGTTAAAAAAAAAAAGTCACCGGAATTGCAAGTGTAAACTATCTTCAGCTGGCAGAGCCACGCCCCTGGCAGAGCACAAGACAAATCATACTCAGCTGCTGTGAACAATGTGAAGCCACCCCATTGCCCACAACTGGGGTTAAAACAAACACATTCCCATAATGTAACTGGGTTTTTACTGTTTCTTTTTCTTTCTTTTCCCCTTTCCTTTCTCCCTGATTCAGCCAGGCTGGTTAGCTGAGCTGGGAACGGCTACCACGCAGTGCTGTGGTTACAGACCTTCACAGCCATGTCTGACTTTTTCAAGTGGGTGCTGGGATTCAAACTCTGGTCTTGTGTTTGCACAGCAAGTCATCTTACCCAGTGAACTACTTCCCCAACCCCAGAATAAAATTTCAGTATGGAGCTCTTATAATTTTTTTTTATCAAATTAATTTTAAGTATTTTATCCATTTTAATGTCATTATAAGTACGGTTGCCCACTTGATTTCATTTAAAAGTTGTCCATTATTAATGTATAGAAATATACTTTCTTGAAGCTGGAGGGATGGATCGGTAGTCAAGAGCTCTGGGTGCTCTTGTAGAAAATGGGAGTAGCGCCCACATTGGGTGGACAGCTCACAGCACCTGTAATTCCAGCTCCAGGAGATCTATCGCCCTCTTCTGGCCTCCTAGGGTGCTGCACTCACATGTGTATACACACACACACACCACACCACACAATTTAAAATAAAAAAATTTTAAAAGTATAATTTCCTTTTGTGTAAAGGTGTAACATCACTGAACTTTTGACAAGTTATGATATGATTTTGTGGGTTTCTAGAGTTGTCTACGTACAATACCATGTCTTTAAATGGAGACTGTCCTGTTACCCTTATATGTCTCCTGCTTCTCTTGCTATGAGCTTACCAGAGCCTCCAGTACAATGCACTACACAGGTGGCTGTGTGTTGACATTTTAAAATATTTATTTTTATTAATTTTAATTATGTATATGTGTTTATGGGGCTTGGGGTGGTACACATGGAAGCTGGGGACATGGAGGCAGGGATGTTGGATCCCCGGGAGCTGGAGGTACAGGTGGTTGTGAGATGTCTGACATGACTGCAGGGAATGGAACTTGAGTGGTGAAGTTGGTTTTTCTTTTCTGCAGGACAGTAAGCATTTCTGTTCTGATCCAGAATAAAAACATGGGACTTCACTTTTTCATACTACGGCCAAAGACCTGTTTTCCAATTTTTCTCCTCTTGCAGGTTTTCTCAAACAGTGATGATGGCCTTATCAACAAGAAGCTACCCAAGGAGCTCCTCTTGAGGTGAGTGTGGCGCGTTAGGGAGCTCGGGTTTGGCTCCAGCCTCCAGTTGCAAGACAGCCTCTGTCCCGGGGGAGTCCTGGGCTAGAAAGGGACGTAGACCACCTGACTTCCCAGTTTGTTTTATAGAATGCTGTCCAGCTTGGTGCCAAGTTTACTTGATCTGCTCCAGAATGTACTGAGTCTGGATTCATTTTGTAGAGTTATACAGATCATAGCGATCAACAGCAGGTTGGGCATGAATAGGCAATCTTAAATTGATTAGTAACTGGGGAGAGGTTATTGCTACAGGTGTGGGTTCTTGTGGCCAGAGAGTTTTGGCATTTTCTTTTTTTCTTTTCTTTTTTTTTTTTTTTTTTTTTTTTTTTTGGTTTTTCGAGACAGGGTTTCTCTGTGTAGCCCTGGCTGTCCTGGAACTCACTCTGTAGACCAGGCTGGCCTCGAACTCAGAAATCCGCCTGCCTCTGCCTCCCAAGTGCTGGGATTAAAGGCATGCGCCACCACTGCCCGGCATTTTGGCATTTTCTAAGAGACGAGTTGTTCAAAAGCTACAAAAGATGTGTGTTTATGATATGCTACTAAACAGCAGAGTGCTGTCCCCGAGGTATTGAGCAGAATGCGTTCGAAGTGACAGCATCGGAGAGCAAAGGGTGTCCTTGTCCAGAGGACAGTCACTTGCCTGTCAGTTCACCAAGCGAGTGTGCAGGTGACACTTGTTTGCCAGTGGGCACCCCAACTTTGTTCTTGGTTTTGGGGTTTTGTTTTCTAATTCTGCAGTTGTCTAGTTGTTGTTAGTTGTGGAGGCTGTCACGTCTTCATTCTTTACATGAGCACACATGGTAATATTT